>NW_026878992.1:0-25874 GCF_032173495.1 Musca vetustissima
CTTGGTATAGACCCTGAAAAAATATTTTTAAAAAATCCACGCCTCTTGGTATAGACCCTGAAAAAATATTTTTAAAAAATCCACGCCTCTTGGTATAGACCCTGAAAAAATATTTTTAAAAAATCCACGCCTCTTGGTATAGACCCTGAAAAAATATTTTTAAAAAATCCACGCCTCTTGGTATAGACCCTGAAAAAATATTTTTAAAAAATCCACGCCTCTTGGTATAGACCCTGAAAAAATATTTTTAAAAAATCCACGCCTCTTGGTATAGACCCTGAAAAAATATTTTTAAAAAATCCACGCCTCTTGGTATAGACCCTGAAAAAATATTTTTAAAAAATCCACGCCTCTTGGTATAGACCCTGAAAAAATATTTTTAAAAAATCCACGCCTCTTGGTATAGACCCTGAAAAATATTTTTAATAGAATTTTAATATACAAAATATTCCGACCTGACCCTTGAATTATAGGTCAACACGCTTAATATTCGGCTTATCAGGCTATAACATTAACAAATATTTTTACTATCAATTATAATTGAACTGTGATGTGTATGGGTGTCAGTATGCCTATTTGTTGTAGAACATTCCCACATCGACGTGCTAAGTCATCCATTCGATTATCTTTATACGTCATCAAAAATTATTATCGAATTGAACTTGAGTTTTGGTTGGTTGGACCATCCACCACCACAACAGATCATTAAATTATCTGCTCAAAAATTAATTATAATCAAGTGAGTGTAGGTAACCCCATCCCTCAGCATACCCCCCCAACGCAGCACAATTGTTTGGCACACTTTCCCAGGCATACATCTGTCAGTGGTCATATATAGTTTGTGTGTAGGTTTGTCATCATCAATTTTTGGTGTCAACTTGAACTTGGTTGTAAATGGCAGCATGTGCTTTAGATATTTTTTTGCACAATTGCACTAACACACACACACAAAGAAAATAGTATATAAGAGTGGATCGGAAAGGTAGATTTTAAAAAGATAGAGATTATTTTCAAAGGACGGCGACAAATAGGAGCCTTAAATACGTTTTGTCTATACGTGGAACCCTTCCAAAAATCGTTCGTGGGTAGATGAACATTTGTGGATTCTCCCTGGCCTCACAATAAAATTTTAGAGGTTAGAAAATACTCCCCAATTTTATGCCGAACGAAATACTTACCAGTCAATAACCTCTTCATGCGATTGTGTAGGTCAGTTACCCATTGTGAGAGGGTGTGCTAGTTGGCCCCATGCCAGAAAAAAAAATCTTTTTTTCTAACACCTCCACCCTAATGTACATCATTTGTAATTATTATAGATTATCTATGCATGTGTGTGTACCACCACCACTACAAAAACAATTTTGAAAATTAAAAGCGCACAGTTCCTCTGTTGTTTTTTTCTCTTGGCATTTTGAGATATTCCACCGAATGCCGTATAGGCGTAGTTTATGGTCAATCTGTTGAGACGCCAAACAAATTGCAAAAAAAAAGAAGCCGCCGAATAAAAACAAATTAAATTAAGTCGGATATTGTGACACATCGATCAAAGGAATTTGCGTTAGGAATTATTGACAGAAAATGTAGTTAAAAAATTATCGTAGAGGGGAGAGGGAGGAGGGAAAATATTAAGTACGGTAGCACGCGAACATTTTGGCAATCGCCAAAATACTTCCTGATATGATTCATCCTCATTTTTTAAAAATATTCTTTCAAGTCGTTGGAATTTTAAAAAATATTTTTTAGGCAAGATGTTTGGGTGGCGTAGAGGATTATATATACCAAGAAACGGGGCTCTGATTGACTTTAATTTGGCGAAGTCCAGGCTTATCTTGGCCCCTCTTTTATCTCAATTGTGGACACTGACCTCCCCGTGGTGCCACCTGGGGTAGCTATTTTCATCACCCGATGAAATAGTGAGCTAATATGTGCCACGAGTTCACCCATAAGAACTATAAAAAATGGGTTGAGGCGTCGGGTTAGTTGCCCACTCTCGGAAAACCCAACCTTCTATGAAAAGGCAAAAAAAAAGAAAACTAAACCCCCTAATGTTGACGACCCCCGCAAACGTATAAAGGACCACGATCTGGGAATCGGCACTTGGAATGTGTGCACAGAACAGGCGCAGTGTTCGCTTTGGCGGATGTATTCAAGGAGTACAAAGCCAATATTATTGCCTTACAGGAAATGCGATGGAAAGGGACTGGCGTAAGTAAATCTGATTATTACGCCCTGTATTATAGCTGCCATGGAACGAGACATGAATTTGGCTGCGGATTTATGGTGAATAGGAAAAGACCTCGTCTCCAGATTCACTCCAGCAGATGAGCGAAACTATAAGATCGAAGTTCTTCTACATCAGTCTCATTTGCGCCCAAAATTCTGCTAGGAGATTTAAATGCAAAAAACGGAAGGGAAATATCTTTGATCCCACCGTCGGAAGAAACATCAGACAACGGAATGAGGTTGATTGACTTCGCGGCAGCAAAAAACATGATAGTTAGCAGCATCATATTCAAGCATCTCGATATACACAAGTCCACTTGGATTTCCCCCAATCGAAAATGAGAAATTAATTCGATCATGTTGTGATAAACGGAAGGCATTCATCCAGTGTTTTAGTCGTCCGATCGATCCGAGGAGCGAATATCGATTCGGACCATTACCTTGTGGCAGCCAAGGTACGAACTTAATGTAGCAGCAAAGGTGCGATCTAATGTAACACGGAAATTTGACGTTGAAAAGCTGCAAACACAACAGGTCGAGGTCTACTCCGCTCAACTTAGCCACCTGCTTGACGAAAGCACTTCTTGTCCCGATAATAGTATAGAGCATGGCAAAGAATTGCCCACTCCCCACAAACTACAGCAAAAGCAAAACTTGGGTACCAAAAACCATCACCAAGAATCCCATGATACGATCAGGAGTGTCGTAATGCTACTGATGTGAAAAACGCAGCGTATAGGGCAACCCCTGGTATCAAATAGTAGCGGTGAAGAGGATACCCCAGAACCAATAAGAGATGATGGTATAGAGTGTATACCACATAGACAAGATGATGTCAGAATAGCAATTAATCGGCTAAAGAACAATAAAGCAGAAGGAGCTGATGGGTTACCAGCCGAACTATTCAAGACTGGTGGTCAGATGCTGGTAAGGAGCATGCACCAGCTGATTAGTACAATTTGGCTAGAGGAATGCATACCCCATGATTGGAACCTCAGCATCCTGTGTACCGTGCACAAAAAAGGAGACAAGGCGATATGTGTCAACTATAGAGGAATAAGTCTCCTTCCCATCGCATATAAAGTGCTATCCAGCGTACTGTGTGAACGACTGAAACAAATGATCAATGACATTATAGGACCATACCAATGTGGCTTCAGACCTGGCAAATCCGCCATTGACCAGACTTTCACTCTGCGCCTAATCCTGGAAAAGACCCCGAAAAACACATCGACACATTCCACTTATTCGTCTACTATAAAGCCGCATTCGACAGCCCTATCCGTTCACAGGTGTTTAAAGCCATGTCTGCGTTTGGCATTCCTGCAAAATTAATACGGCTATGCAGGATAACATTAAGTGGCACAAGATCAGCAGTTAAAGTCGGAAAGGATCTCTCGGAGCCCTTCAATACCGAACGAGGATTCAGACAAAGTGACAGTTTGTCGCATGACATTTTTAACATTCTGCTGGAAAAGGTCATACGAGACGCAAAGGTGAACAGAAATTACACTCTGTACACCAAACAACACATGTTATTCGCCTACTCCGATGACATAATGGAATGAACACGGAGAGCGGTAACAGCCACCATTGAACAAATTGAGAAGGAGTCTGCCAAAGTGGGTCTGGCAGTAAACGGCGAGAAGACCAAGCTGATGGTATCAACGCGCAAGTAGACTCGGACTAACTGTGGAACTTGAGAACTACAGCTTCGAGGTAGTCAAAGATTTTATATACCTTGGTACCGCCATAAACAAAACGGATGATGGCCAACCGATGCTACTATGGTCTAAGTAAGCAACTCATAAACAAGGCCACCTCCCGCCAGACCAAACTCACACTCTACAAGACGCTGATACTACCCGTGCTGTTATATAGATCTGAAGCATGGGTACTTACGCAAGCAGATGAGGCAGCTATTGGAGTGTTTGAGAGAAAAATTCTGAAATGATATATGATGACGGGTGAATATCGCCGTCGAATGAACCACGAGTTGTACCAGCTATTCTCGGATATCGACATTGTTAGACGTATTGAGCTGCAGCGACTACGTTGGCTTTATCATGTTGTGAGAATGGATGAAGTGCCCCTGCCCAGAAGGCATATAAAAGCGAACCAGCTGATGGTTCACGCAGAAGGGGAAGACCACGAATAAGATGGAAAGATCAAGTGGAAGACAACATTGCCGAATACGATCTTTCAAATGGGAAAAACTGCGCAAAAGACCTGCTCGGCTTATGGAACGAAAGTTCTGTCACAAGCCAGCTAAGTAAGTAATATAAGGTGAGATTTTTAAAAAGTATTTCTTTAAGGTCCTTTACAGGGCGTGGATTTTTAAAAATGTTGTTTAGGGACCAACAAAAGGCGTGGATTTTGTAAAAATATTTAATAGGCGTGGATGTTTTAAAAAATATTTTTTTTCAAGAACACGAAAAAACTTCCTCATTTAGCTATTATCTTGTCATTGAAGATATTCAAAACGAAATTCTCACAACAATTTGAATACCACGAACAAAAAGAGAGCACCACGCACACACACTCATGCCCATATTAAAATCAGTGGTGCAGGTACGGCCGATCAAGCCTCCAATTTTTATTAAATTATCAATTACAATATTTGTTTCTTCTTCTTCTTTTTTTTCTTCTGGGAAATTATCCAAATGAAATGCATTTAATTGATTTTCCCTGGTTTCACACACAAAAACAAACAACAGCAACAACAATGTCAGCTGGTGTCGAAAGCGGTGACACCATCCCATCAACGTCATGGATCTTTCTTTCTTTCGTTCACTGATTGAAAAAGTCAAATGTCAAAATACGAAAACACAGAAAATGGTTCACATCAGCAAATAGGAAAATTACAATTAATCGATCGCCATTATTGATCGATGATGGCGATAGCAACAACAAACAGACCTATGAATGGGCCTCTCTTAAATATCAAAGCGAACTTAGTTATATTGTTAAAAAACAAAAAGTCATGCCGATTGGTGGTCCTTAAAAATTTTCTTTAAAAAATCCAAGCCTTGGTGATGGTGGAACCTTGAAAAAATATCCTTTAAAAAATCCACACCTTGGTGATGGTGGGACCTTGAAAAAATATTGTTTAAAAAATCCACGCATTGGTGATGGTGGGACCTTGAAAAAAATATTCTTAAAAAATCCACGCCTTGGTGATGGTGGAACCTTGAAAAAATATTCTTTAAAAAATCCACGCCTTGGTGATGGTGGGACCTTGAAAAAATATTCTTTAAAAATTCCACGCCTTGGTAATGGTGGGACCTTGAAAAAATATTCTTTAAAAAATCCACGCCTTGGTGATGGTGGGACCTTGAAAAAATATCCTTTAAAAAATCCACACCTTGGTGATGGTGGGACGTTGAAAAAATATTCTTTAAAAAATCCACGCCTTGGTGATGGTGGGACGTTGAAAAAATATTCTTTAAAAAATCCACGCCTTGGTGATGGTGGGACGTTGAAAAAATATTCTTTAAAAAATCCACGCCTTGGTGATGGTGGGACGTTGAAAAAATATTCTTTAAAAAATCCACGCCTTGGTGATGGTGGGACGTTGAAAAAATATTCTTTAAAAAATCCACGCCTTGGTAATGGTGACACTTGAAAAAATATTCATTAAAAAATCCACGAGTTGGTAATGGTGGGACCTTGAAAAAATATTCTTTAAAAATCCACGCCTTGGTAATGGTGGGACCTTGAAAAAATATTCTTTAAAAAATCCACGCCTTGGTAATGGTGGGACCTTGAAAAAATATTCTTTAAAAAATCCACGCCTTGGTAATGGTGGGACCTTGAAAAAATATTCATTAAAAAATCCACGCCTTGGTGATGGTGGGACCTTGAAAAAATATTCTTTAAAAAATCCACGCCTTGGTAATAGTGGGACCTTGAAAAAATATTCTTTAAAAAATCCACGCCTTGGTGAAAAAAATATTCTTTAAAAAATCCATGCCTTGTGTTGGTCCCTAAAATTTAATTTTATAGAATTTATTTCTCATTACACCCTAATACATCTATCTCATATTCAAGAATGCATGAACAGAAAAAAAATATTAAAAACAAATCATTCGTCCCTTTTTATTTGTATACATATTTTTAAATATATGTTTTGCCCGATATGACAAACACAGCCATTTCAATATTACGTTGTGCAATCAATTTTTCTTAAATTTCCTAGATCCACTATTTTTTTTCTCTTAAATTTCAAAACATTGATTTGATCCATACCTGTGATCGATAGAACTCATCCAGCTGATCATATTTGAAACCGAAATTTTTCAAGCGAAATTCACTCCAGAAACCATTCGAACATTTGTTGGTTAATTGCATATTCGAATGAAATATTTCCGGTATTCCAATGGGGGAGACGACGTGACTTGCTCGTGATGAAATTTGTTGTTTTGCTTTTTCACTTTGAAATATTTTTTTTTAATATTTTGTTTGTTTATTTTTTTCTTTCACAAATTTTTACAACCGCAACGAAAAAATTTTATTGTTCACTAAGCGTTAATTCTCACGAGTTTTCAAACCAAAAAAATCATTGCGTAGTGTTTCGATGTTACGCGTGTCTCTCACGTAATTTAAAACTAAAGAATCCTACAATGTTGTCTTCGTCGTTGTCGTAATTTTTGTGATCTTTTGCCAAAAAGAACAGAACGAAAAATAAAATTGTTCAAGAGTGGTGGTAGCAGAAAGAAAGCCAAACCCGATATAATTTTTTTGGCGGTAGCTGGCGAACCGATCTGTTTTGTTTGGCTATCTTTGACGGAATGAGAATTATTATGTTTGAATAAACATATTTTATATGAAAGTGATCAATTGAAGGCGGTGACGGCGGTGGACACTGCCATCCGCACCACCTCACCCCTCGCAAATGCACCACCACCCCTACTCATTCATATAAAACCAAACGTTGAACAGAACAGAACTCTACACCACGGTTTTGTGAGCTATTCGAAAGCAGAACAAATGTGTCAAATATCATTGACTAATTCAATTAATAAAAAAACACAAAAAGTTCGAAGAAAACACCACCAAACCAGGGGAGAGTTTTAGCGCAAAATAACTAAACTACACATTCATGGTTATGGCCATACACCATATACCCAGTTGGGCATGGAACTAATTTGAAAATAAAATCCTCGCCTTGTAAAAGACCCTTAAAAAATATCTTTAAAAAATCCACGCCTTGTAAAAGACCCTTAAAAAATATTTTAATAAAAACACACGCCTTGTAAAATACCCTTAAAAAATATTTTAAAAAAATCCACGCTTTGTAAAAGACCCTTAAAAAATATTTTAAAAAAATCAACGCCTTGGTATAGACCTTAAAAACTATTTTTAAAAAATCCACGACTCTAAAAAATATTTAAAAAAAATCCACGCCCTTTAAAAGTCCCCTAAAAATATTTTTAAAATATCCTTCTTCTTAGCTGGCTTGTGACAGAACTTTCGTTCCATAAGCCGAGCTTAAAAAAGATTTCCAGGCGCGTCGGTCTTTTGCGCAGTTTTTTTCCAATTTGAAAGACCATATTCGGCAAAGTTGTCTCCCACTTGGTCTTTCCATCTTATTCGTGGCCTTCCCCTTCTGCGGGAACTATCAGCTGGTTCGCTTTTATATGCCTTCTAGGCCGGGGCATCTTCATCCATTCTTGACCTAGCCAACGTAGTCGCTGCAGTTCAATACGTCTAACAATGTCGATCTCCGAGAATAGCTGGTACAACTCATGGTTCATTCGATGGCGATATTCACCGTCAACGCTGATCGCAAGTAACAATACTTCAAATCCGTATTACAGCACGGGTAGTATGAGCGTCTTGTAGAGTGTGAGTTTAGTCTGGCAGGAGGTGGCCTTGTTTTTGAGTTGCTTACTCAGACCATAGCTGAATCTGGTGGCCATTACTATCTTTCTCCGAATTTCAAAACTGATGTCATTTGTTTAACTTTTGGCGGTACCAAGGTATATAAAATCTTTGACTACCTCGAAGCTGTAGTTCTCAAGTTCCACAGTTAGTCAGAGTCTACTGGGCGTCTTGCGCGTTGATACCATCAACTTGGTCTTCTCGCCGTTTACTGCCAGACTCACTTTGGCAGACTCCTTCTCAATTTGTTCAAAGGTGGCTGTTACCGCTCAATGTTCGACCTATTATGTTGATGTCATCGGCGTAGGCAAGTAACTGGTGTTGTTTGGTGTGCCGAGTGTACCATTTCTGTTCAATTTTGCCTCTCGTATGACCTTTCCCAGCAGGATGTTAAAAAGGTCACACGACAAACTGTCACCTTGTCTGAATCCTCGTGCGGTATTAATGTTCTCCGAGAATTCCTTTCCGACTTTAACTGCTGATTTTGTGCCAGTTAAAGTTGTCTTGCATAGCCGAATTAATTTTGTAGGAATGTCAAACGCAGACATGTCTTTATACACCTCTGAACGGATAGGGTTGTCGATTGCGGCTTTATAGTCGACGAATAGGTGGAATGTGTCGATTTTTTCGTGACTTTTTTCCAGGATTTGGCACAGAGTGAATATCTGGTCAATGGTGGATTTGCCAGGTCTGAAGCCGCATTGGTATGGTCCAATAATGTCATTGACCATTGGCTTCAGTCATTCACACTGCACGCTGGATAGCACTTTATATGCGATGGGAAGGAGACTTATTCCTCTATAGTTGGCACATATCGTTTTGTCTCCTTTTTTGTGCACGGGACACAGGATGCTGAGGATCCAATCATTGGACATGCTTTCCTCTAGCCAAATTGTACTAATCAGCTGGTGCATGCTCCTTACCAGCATCTGACCACCAGTCTTGAATAGTTCGGCTTGTAATCCATCGGCACATGCTGCTTTATTATTCTTCAGCCGATTGATTGCTATTCTGACCTCATCTTGGCTAGGTGGTATACACTCTATACCATCATCTCTTATTGGTTCTGGGGTATCCTCTTCACCGCTACTATTTGATACCAGAAGTTTTTCGAAATGCTCCTTCCAGATCCTCAACACGCTGTCTGCTTCTGTCATCAGGTTTCCCTCTTCAGCTCTACAGGAGGATGTGCCTGCACCAAAGCCTTCGGTTTGATGTTTTACCCGTTTGTAGATTTTTCGGACTTCATTCTGAATTCTGTACATCTCGATTTGCTCACGCTCACATTTTTCTTCTTCTTTCTTCTTTTTTCTGAAAATATGTTTCTCCTCTCTCCTTTTCTACCGATAGTTCTCCATGTCATTACATGTTGCTGCTGTCTGCAGGGTAGCATAACGACACTCCTGACCGTACCAAGGATTTCTTGATGGTGATATTTAGTACCCATGTGTTGCTTTTGATGCAGTTGTAGGGAGTTGGCAATTCTCTGACACTGTGCTTCTATATTATTATCGGGACAAGGGGTGCTTTCGTCAAGCAATTGGGTAAGTTGAGCGGAGTAGGCTTCTTCTATCGCCTGTGTTTGCAGCTTTTCGTCGTCAAATTTCCGTGTTACATTAGATCACACCTTTGCTGCGTACCGTGGCTGCCACAAGGTAATGGTCCGAATCGATATTCGCTCTTCAGATCGATCGGACGTCTAAAACATTGGATGAATGCCTTCCGTCTATCACAACATGATCGATTTGATTTCTCGTTGTTCGATCGGGAGAAATCCAAGTGGCCTTGTGTATATCGAGATGCTTGAATCTGGTGCTGCTATCTACCATGTTTTTTTTTTTTTGCTGCCGCTAAGTCAATCAATCTCATGCCATTGTCTGATATTTCTTCATGAAGGCTGAATTTTCCGACGGATATTTTTCCTTCCGATTTTTGCATTAAAATCTCCTAGCAGAATTTTAATGTGATGACCAGGGCAACGGCCAAATGCTGTTTCTAGGCGCTCGTAAAATATGTCTTTGGTATGTTCATCATTATGTTCGGTCGTAGCATGGGCGCAAATGAGACTGATGTAGATAAATTCGCTTTTATACGAATTATAGCAATTCGCTCATCTACTGGAGTGAATCTGGAGACGAGATCTTTTATTCTCCTATTAACCATAAATCCGCAGCCAAATTCACGTCTCGTTTCATGGCTGCAGCTACATGGTGTAATCATCTGATTTACTTACGCCTGTCCCTTTCCATGGCATTTCCTGTAAGGCAATAATATCGGCTTTGTACTTTTTGAGTACATCTGCCAAAGCGAACACTGCGCCTGTTCTGTACAACGTGCGCACTTTCCAAGTACAGATTCACAGATCGTGGTCCTTAATACGTTGGCGGAAGTCGTCAAAATTAGGTGGGTTTGGTTTTCTTTTTCTTTGCCTTTTCATAGTAGGTTCTGTTTTCCGAGTGTGGGCAACTAACCCGACGCCTCAGCCCATTTTTATAGTTCTTATGGGTGAACTCGCGGCACATATTAGCTCACTACTTCATCGGGTGATGAAAATAGCTACCCCAGGTGGCACCACGGGCAGGTCAGTGCCCGCAATTGAGATGAAAGAGGGACCAAGATAAGCCTGGACTTCGCCCGACGCCTCAACCAATTTGTTTATAGTTCTTATGGGTGAACTCGCGGCACATATTAGCTCACTACTTCATCGGGTGATGAAAATAGCTACCCCAGGTGGCACCACGGGCAGGTCAGTGCCCACAATTGAGATGAAAGAGGGACCAATATAAGCCTGGACTTCGCCATGTTTAAGCCAATCAGAGCCGTTGCTTGGAACCAATCATCCCCTACGCCACCATAAAAAAATATTTTTAAAAAATCCATACCTTTTTTCGAACCCTAATTAGCGTCATGCACCAAGTAGTCACTTTCCCCACACACTAAGCGATAACAATATTGCTCTATTATTATTACTTAGTTTAGGCGTAGCATTACTTATCCTGCTTGCTCACATGCTGTAGGGGTGGCTGTTGGAATATTTTGGCAGCTCTTCGGTTTTTTTTTCGAAACTGCAAATGTTGACAAGTTTGCAACACACGCCTTTAAAAGGGCCAACGTGTTTTGTTCACGGGTTCCGGTTACCTGGCCTTATAACTAAATGTAAATAAAGAACAAAAGTGGATGATGAAAAATGCTCTAAAATTTTATAATTATTTTTAAGAAGGAAAAAATAATTATTTAAACATAACCACAATTATATTTGTTATTTCGAACTTTGGGGAACATAAAATTATGTTTGGAACTCATTAAAAAACACTTAAAACCGGCACATGTTCGCTTAGCAATAAAACATATAATTAAAATAGAAATAAAAAAATATTATTTCCTTTTCATGACCTAACCTAAAAAATGGAATAAAAATAGTGGTTATGAAACTCAAACTTCTTCAATTGTCATTGACAATGATCAGTGGCCACATAGAACACCATGTGCAAGGACAACTACCCCTCTCTATATTTTTGGTGACAAAAAACTAGGCGTGTGTGTGTGAGTGATTTTTTATTGCCCACCTTTCTCTCGGGGTTGGACATCTGTCATTTAGCTCGATTTTTGTTAGAAAGGAAGGTCATTGTTACCTCATTTAGGGGCGGGTGGAAATTACCTAACCATAACCACCACCAGAAAAAAACTGAGCAATTTTTCGCATGATAGACAAGGGTAACTTTAAAACTGGGTCATCATTGGCAAAAACATTTTTTTTTCAAGGTGAGGAGTTTTTAAAATTAATTTTTCAAGTAGAGACATGGGCGTGGGTGTGCCGTAGGGGATGATAGATACCAAGCAACGGCTCTGATTGGTTTTAACATGGCGAAGTCCAGGCTTATTTTGGTCCTTCTTTCATCTCAATTGTGGACACTGACCTCCCCGTAATGAGCTAATATGTGCCGCGAGTTCACCCATAAGAACTGTAAAAAAATGGGTTAAGGAGTAGTTGCCCACATTCGCAAAACCCCTCCTACAATGAAAAAGCAAAGAAAAAGAAAAGAAAACTTAACCCCCCTAATGTTGGCGACCTCCGCAAATCTATAAAGGACCACGATCTGCGAATCTGCACTTGGAATGTGCGCACTTTGTACAGAACAGGCGCAGTTCTCGCTTTGGCGGATGTACTCAAGAAATACAAAACGGATATTATTGCCTTACAGGAAATGCGATGGAAAGGGACTGGAGTAAGTAAATCAGATGATTACGCCATGTAGCGGTGGAAAGGGGCAGGCGTAAGTAAATCAGATGATTACGTCCTGTATTATAGTTGCCATAAAACGGGACGTGAATTTGGCTTCGGATTTATGGTAAATAGAAGAATAAAAGACCTCGTCTTCAGATTCACTCCAGTTGATGAGCGAATTGCTATTAACCATATAAAAGCGAAGTTCTTCTACATCAGTCTTATTTGCGCCCATGCTCCGACCGAAGATAAAGATGAACAGACCAAAGACATTCATTACGAGAGCCTAGAAACTGGATATGACTGCTGCCCTGGCCATGACATTAAAATCCTGCTAGGAGATTTTAATGCAAAAAATCGGAAGGGAAAATATTTTTGGCCCACCGTTGGAAAATTCAGCCTCCATGTAGAACATCAGACAATGGCATGAGGTTGATAAACTTCGCGGCAGCAAAAAACATGGTAGTTAGCAGCTCCAGATTCAAGCATCTCGATATACACAAGGCCACCTGGATCTCTCCTGATCAAGCAACGAGAAATCAAATTGATCATGTTGTGATAGACGGAAGGTATTCATCCAGTGTTTTAGACGTCCGATCGATCCGAGGAGCGAATATCGATTCGGACCATTACCTTGTGGCAGCCAAGGTACGCACCCGCCTTAATGTAGCAGCAAAGGTGCGATCTAACACAACACGGAAACTCGACGTTGAAAAGCTGCAAACACAGCAGGTAGTCGAGGCCTACTCCGCTCAACTTATCAACCAGCTTGATGAAAACACTTCTGGTCCCGATAATAATATAGAAGCACAGTGGCAGAGAATTGCCCACTCCCTACAAACTGCAGCAAAAGCAACACTTGGGTACCAAAGACCACCATCAAGAAATCCGTGGTACGATCAGGAGTGTCGTAATTCTACTGATATGAAAAACCCAGCGTATAGAGGTCAACCTTGAGAACAGTAGAAATACGCAATGCGATGAAGAACTATCGGGAGAAAAGGAGAGAGGATAAACTAGTTTTCAGAAAAAAGAAGAAAGAACAAGAAAAACGTGAGCGTGAGCAAATCGATATGTACAGGAGTCAATATGAAGTCCGAAAATTCTACCAACGGGTAAAACACCATACCGAAGGCTTTGGTGCAGGCACAACCTCCTTCAGAGATGAAGAAGGAAACCTGGTGACAGATACAGACAACGTGTTGAGGATCTGGAAGGATCATTTTGAAAAGCTTCTGGTATCAAATAGTGGCGGTGAAGAAGATACCGCGGAGATGATGTTATAGAGTGTATATCACTTAGCCAAGATGAGATCATAAAAGCATTGCCAAATCCTGAAAAAAAAACCACGAAAACACATCGACAGATTCCATCTATTCGTCGACTATAAAGCCTCATTCGACAGCCCTATCCGTTCAGAGATATATAAAGCCATGTCTGCGTTTGGCATTCCTACAAAATTAATACGGCTATGCAGGATAAATTTAACTGGCCCAAGATCAGCAGTTAAAGTCGGCAGGGACCTCTCGGAGCCATTTAATACCGAACGAGGATTCAGGCAAGGTGACAGTTTGTCGTGTGACCTTTTTAACATCCTGCTGGAAAAGGTCATATGAGACGCAAAGGTGATCAGAAATGGCACTCTGTACACCAAACAACATATGTTACTCGGCTAAGCCGATGACATCGATATAATGGGTCGAACATTGCGAGCGTTAACAGCCACCTTTGAACAAATTGAGAAGGAATCTGCCAAAGTGGGTCTGACAGTAAACGGCGAGAAGACCAAGCTGATGGTATCAATGCACAAGACGTCCAGTAGACTCGGACCAACTGTGGAACTTGAGAACTACAGCTTCGAGGTAGTTAAAGATTTATATATACCTTGGTACTGCCATAAATAAAACGAGTGACATTAGTTTTGAAATTCGGAGAAGGATAGTGATGCCCAACAGATGATACTATGGTCAAAGTTAGCAGTTTAGAAGGAAGGCCACCTCCCGCCAGACCAAACTCACATTTTACAAGACGCTGATACTACCTGTTATATGGATCTGAAACATGGGTATTGGCGCAAGCAAATGAGGCATCTCTTGGGGTGTTTGAAAGAAAAATTCTCCGAAAGATCTACGGGCCGATCTGCGTCGAGGGTAAATATCGCCGTCGAATGAACCACGAGCTTTACAAATTATACGCGGACATCGACATAGTCAGACGTATTGAGCTGCAGCGACTACGGTGGCCAGGCCATGTTGTGCGAGTGAATGCGAATGCCCCAGCTCAAAAGGCATATAAAAGTGAGCCTACTGATAGTTCCCGTAGAAGGGGAAGGCCACGAATTAGATTGAAAGACCAAGTAGAAAACAACATCTGGGCACGTGATCTTTCAAATTGGAGAAGATGCGCACAAGACGGGCGCGCTTGGAAATCTTTTTTAAGCTCGGCTTATGGAACAACCGTTCTGTAACAAGCCAGATAAGTAAGTAAAGTACATAGGCGTGGATTTTTTAAAAATATTTTGAGAAGTGGATTTTTTTAAATATCTTTTCAAGGTCTGTTTCAAGGCGCAGATTTGCAAGTCTTGTAACTGTCTTGAGCCTTGGTGCTTTGAACCTATTGACCCTAATGTCTACAAGTTTCCATTCCCATAATTTTATGTTTCGAATGCATAACTTTCCCATCATTTTGTAGTGAACTTCAAAAGAATTTTCAATTTACTGCCATTAAGAGAAATTTACATATCAAAAGAAGAAAATATGCAAAAAGTCATTGACCAGGATATAAGAATGTACATACCGGAGTGACACAGAAGTTCGAGTTCATGATGCACTGTGGGCTAGAATTATTAATTATTAAAAAATAATAATATCATGGAGTGATATGTGAAGAATAAAAATTAAAACTTCAGTTTCCAGCAATAAAAATTAAATTGTGATAAATATAAGGAAGCGCCATCTATTGCCTGATCATTTTCAAACATGATCAATCACTTGGGCAGGTAAGTAAGTGTATATAAAAATATTATAATTTTTATTTATAATAGTATATTTTTAAAATTAATAATTTATATTATTTTTGTTGTTATGGTTGTTATTGATTTCTTATTGTGACGGCATCTCCCTCCCCATTGTTTGGGTATGGAATGTCGATGTATGTTTGCTTGCCAACATCGATGCTGCCAAGAAAAATCAATTAAACATTTCCATAATTGTTTTTTATTAAATGTCCATAATTTCTCATTCTTCACAAGAGATTGTGACACACTCACACTATTACACATAAAGTGTCATTGGGTGTCAACATAATTGATCAGATGGTAACCAGGGCTAATTTCCAATATTGACAGCTTTATATTGTCAAAAAGGGACCTACGGGCCCTTGTCTGGCTCAATTCTGATTATGATTAATGTGAAAAATATGTTAATGTTATTCGAGTAGTATTTCTGATTGATCATGCATAATATTACAAAATAGTTATTGGCAAAATTATTTCGATAAATTCGGGTTCACTTGATAGCATTTTTCTAATTACTGTATCTTTTCTATAGAGCTTGGCTATGGAAGTGGTCTATGAAACAATTAGCATGTGGAAATCGAAAAAAATCGTATCGACTTCAAAATTTTAGAATAGCAGTTTTTGTAAAATATTTTGGTTTTTTAAGATTGGATTTTTGAATGCCTCTTACAAAATTTTGTAATGAGAACCATTACAAAATAGATTAATACATTTTTCATCACGATTATCATGCTAAAAGGCGTGCTTATCGTTGACCATATGCAAATTCGTGGTGTTCGGTCTGCAGGTCAGACAAAAATAAAAATGTTCGCAACCACTCCCCTTAGATACACTGTCAACTTTTTGGACTGTTTATTTATAGACTGACCATCACCAAATAAGTCATGTTTATTTAAAATTTTCTGATGTTAGGGCCAATATTGAGATCTCAGGAGCGACCAAAACCCGAAAAAATATATTTTTTTTTTTGGACCGATCATTATGTGTCGTCATTAAAAAAAATATATGTGTCGTCTTTGACCTGAACAGAACCTACATGCAACGTTTCGTGACGATTGGTCCACAACTGCGATCTGTAGTTTGATTGCAAATCATAATGGACAGACGGACGGGTAGAAGGACAAACATAAAGCTAGATCGCAGTTCAGCTGGTCAAGGTGTATCTAGAATCTAAAAGGTGTATTAGAATCTATATTCTTGATCGGAATAAAATTATGTGTCGATGTATCCATCTACGTTTCTCTGTACGTCTGTTAAAATCCCAATAGCGTAATCAATATTTAAGATAGAGCTTTTAAAATTTCCACACACATTACTACTACTCCTTGGATGTTTGGTATTGCAAATTGGATATCTCTGTCGGTGTTTAGGTTTAGTTCCTATATAACGGACATAGCCACCAATTAAAGCCACCAAAAATTAGGTTTTTTTATGTTGCCCACATTTTGGCTCTCGGGGTTTTCGCAGCACAAGTATCTCGGCAGAAAATTATTTAATATATTTTCATATTTTGGATTTTTATGGTCTTGCAGGGTGACATAGTATTACGTCCATGTGCATATGTTTGCAATAGGCAAAAAGAAACGAGATAGATACATGGCTGCTTTTGAGAATATACATAAAATCACTTTCTAAGTCGATTTATGCATGCATGTCCGTCTGTTGATGTTAAATTGTAAATATAGTACAGGTCGCGTTACAATCCGATTTGGATGATATTTGATACATCTCATTTATTTGGCCCAAGGAGTAACCCTATTGAAATTGGTGAAAATCGTTTCAGATTTAGGTATAGCTCCCATATATATTTTCGTCCGATTTAATGTAAATGGAAATTTGGCATAGGTTACTGAATTAGGTCCAGAATGACGTGTGTCAAGTTTGGTGAAAATCGGTTCCGATTTAGATCTAGTTCCCATATATATTTTCGGCCGATTTAATCTAATTGGTGTACCAAAGACTCTATATATCTTTCGATTTGAACGAAATTTAGCATATCGTACTGAATTGAGTGTGGAGTCATGTCTGCCAAGTTTCGTGAAAATCGGTTCAGATTTAGATATAGCTCCCATATATATTTTCGTCCGATTTAAGGTAAATAGTGCACCAAGGTCCCTATATATCTTAAGATTTACACAAAATCTGGCATATCGTACTGAATTGAGTCTGGAGTCATGTCTGCCAAGTTTCGTGAAAATCGGTTCAGATTTAGATATAGCTCCAATATATATTTTCGTTCGATTTTAAGTAAATGGAGTACCAAAGTCCATATATATCTTACGATTTGCACGAAATCTGACATAGCGTACTGAATTAAGTTAGACAGCTGTGTGTTAAGTTTTGTAAAAATCGGTCCAGATTTAGATATAGCTCCCATGTGATCCAAAGTCCCTATATATAGATAGATATAGCTTCCATATATAATTTCATCCGAATTAAGGTAAAGTTCATATATATTTTTCGATTTGGACGAATTTTATTTTCGAATATTTTATTTCGAAGTTTTGCAAACGGAATGATAAATTTAACGTACTCTCGACCTTGTGGACGGTATAAAAAGTGGAATTTTACAAATCTTTCCCCTCGTAAAAGATATCACAACACCCATTCTAATTATTGTGGCCCATAGAGCGACTAAAAACACACACCAAAATAATGTTTTTGGTCCATTTCGTCCCCTAAATATCATCTCCGTCTGGCATCGTCCTTAACCACTAACCGGAATTTTGTGTAAAAAATCAAATCTATTAGCGCGACATATATGCCCCCTAGTGTGGTAATGGTTATCAGAATAGGTAAATCCCTGTAAATATTTACGTATAACTCCCACATCCGAGTACATACGGCAATATTATTGGTGTCAATTTAAAGGTCAACCACTCAACCCTTGGACATACTATCAACTTCTGAGTTCTGTGTCCTTCAGAATTTAATATACACACAAAAGTCAGGGTTCATTTGACCCGCTAATTGTTGACCGATATTTACCTAAACAGTCGTGTTGATTCTGTGGCCAGATCTCCTTCTCCCCGTAAAAGTTCGTAAAGTTCGGGTCATAATTGTGGCCTATAGAGCGACTAGAAAAACAGACAAAAATAAAGTTTTTGTCTCATTTTATACCCTAAATATTAACGGATCATTACCAAAATTATTAGGGTTCTTCTTTGGACACAATTGGTCCTTCATGCAAAATTTCGTGAATTGGTCCATATCTGTGGCCTGTATCGTGTTTACAAATAAAAATGGACTGATGGACACGCATGTCTAGATAGACTCAGCTAGTCGAGATATGACTAAGAGGTGGGTCTAGGACCAATATTTCGGGGCGTTACAAACTCTTGGGGCTGGACAAAGCTGTAATACCCTGAGAACATAGTCGGGTAGGGTATAAAAATCCTTGATTCCAATAAATGTTTTCTATATTCAAGGATATTTTTTTCTTACATTTTTAATGTCCTCATAAACTGTCCTTAGTATGAGCCTGAGCCTATCAAACCTATAATTTTTTATAAAATAAAAATTTTTCTAACTAACATAAAATTAAACTGTCAAAATGTGATCCCATACCCCCATTATTTTCCCCGGCTGGCCTCCACAAACAAACATTACACTTTCCTTAAAAAAGATCCACTCACAATACAACATAGGATAGGATAAGTATATATCATTATATGACAGTTCAAGGTCCCAGTGAAACACAAAAGGTTAGAAAAGTTCAAAAAACAACAACAACAATAAAAACGCCAACTTTAAATTATTAGTTCAAACTGTACTAAAAACCCAAACGCATATTCAAACACATATCCTGTTTTAAATATTCAATTAAGTTTTTTTCGTTTCGTTTCTTTTTTTTTTTTTTTTGTTCTTCAATTATGGGAACTCGAACAGATTGTCTTCTTAAAAGTTGTAAATAAACGGAAATTATTGTTAAATGGCTTGGCAGGGCATGGTTGCGAGGGTGACAATATTAATATATTGATTACATTGATATCACATCTTCCCACTCTCACCTCAAAAATTCATCCTCCCACCCTTCTTCCTACACCATTAAACCGCCAATGAAAAGTGAAAGGTAATCTTTAGCTTGTATGAATGAAAGGAAAATCCAAAAAAAAATCGAAAATAAATCCAGTAAAGCAACCGTCCAATAGTTGCGGCAATAATCATAATCTTTTTTTGTGCGGAATAACTGTTTTTAACCACTGATAACAATCAATTTATCGGGCCATAGACATTTAACAGTACAACATTTTTTTTTAAATATTTACAATAACAACATCGATAATAAAAATTTGCAAGAGAGAGTCACTTCTCCGCCAAAACAAGAAGATAAGAACTCTATTTGATTGACTGGAACTGAGCTGAAAGAAAAAAATACCTATTATGGATGTCTTGGCCGGTCGGATTTTCTATCAGTTAACTGGCAATAGGCTAAGAGTCAATTGTGGCATATTCTGGGGTGCAGTGTGGGCCGTTTTAAGGGTAGCTAAATATTGAGAGGAAGAGATAAAAGTATAAATAAATAATATAAAAAAAAATGAAAACCTAAATCCGATTACAAAATATGGACCCAAAGTGAAAAAATCAAAGGAAATCATATTTTTAATAAATAAAAAACGTTACGAAGTTCCGTCCACCATGAGTTCGACATTAAAAATGCCTGTAATCGTTCGGATCTTTTATATATTGTGGATCCAAAGCATAGAAAATCAAAGGAAAGACCCAAAGTAAAAAAAAAATCAAAATACAAAAATTTGTGAGGTACCTCTATATGGGGCTTCCCTATAAAGGGGTCCAATATTGATAATTTTTGGAAGAAAGATTTCTCAGTCAATGATGATTCAAAATACTAAATTACAGCCCATTCGGTTGAAAAAAACGTGCTCAAGCTCCGCAAATACTGAAATTTGGGAGGTACCGATATGTGGGGCGTACCCTAAAAAGGTGACCAATATCGATAATTTTTGGTATGAAGATTTCCTACGCCATGAGAACCTTAAATACCAAATTACAAATAATTCGGTTAAAACATATATTCAAAATTTTCAAAATACCGAAATTCGGAAGGTATCGTTATATGGGGGATACCATCAAAAGTGGACTAATTTTTATCATTTTTGGTATGTAGGTTTGCTACTCAACCTTAGAACCAAAAATACCAAATTACAGCCAATTTGGTTGAAAACGTACCGAAATCTCCCCAACATATCGAAAATTTTCACGTACCGTTATATGGGGGCTACCCTAAAAAATTGACCAATATTAATAATTTTTGGTAGGAAGATATCCTACCCCACGGGAACCTAGAATACCAAATTACAAGTAATTAGGTAGAATCACATACACAAAATTTTCAAAATACCGAAATTCGAAAGGTATTGTTATGTGGGAACTACCATAAAAACTGGACCAATATTCATAATTTTTGGTAGGAAGATTTCCTAGACAATGAGAACCTAAAATACCAAATTGCAACCAATTCGTCTTTAAAATATGCACAAAAACCCCATAATATCGAAATTTGGTTGGTACTGTTATATGGGGGGCTATGACGAAACTAGGACCAATATTTATAATTTTTGGTAAGAAAGTTTGCTACCCAATGAGAACCCAAAATACCGAATTACAACCAATTTCATTAAAAATGGTATAAAACTCTTCAAATTCGGAGGTACCGTTTTAAGGGTGCTACCCTAAAAATTGGGCAAATATAAATTTTTGATAGGAAAATTTGCACAAAATACCAAATTACAATAAATTCGGTGAAAAAAACTTGTCCAAATTCCCCAAAATACCGAAAATTGGGCGGTACCGTTATATGGGGGTCTACCCTGAAACTTTAGCCAATATTGATAATTTTTGGTTGGCAGATTTTCTACTCAACTAGAACCCAAAATACTAAATTTCACCGATCTCAGTTGAAAATAATTGTTCAAAATCCTTAAAATAGCGAATATTTGGGGGTGGGCCATACCAAAATGTGGACCGATAGATCCATCTTGTAATACCAAATATCTTAGTAGTATTAGAAACGTATGTGCAAAATTTTAAAGCTCTATCTTAAATATTTCGATCTCTAACGTGAATTCTACATACTGCCGGGCAGACGGACCTGACTAAATCTACAATTTATGGAGGTCTCTTAAAAATCTCCATTCAATCCATAACTATATAAGACCTCTTGAAAATTTGTTATCCATAGAAGATCTCTCAAAGACCTTCTATACACAGATGATCTACCAAATGACTTCTATTCATGGACGAATTGACAAGTGCCCTCTATTTTTTTACAGACGATTGGGCTATAATTTTTCTTGAAGGCTAGAAAAAATTCCCGAAATTCTTCCTTCATTTTTAATAGCCCAAGATCTTAATTGAGGTCTCATGAAGTTCTCCAATCAATCTATATCTATAGAAGACCTTTTGAAAATTTGCTAAACATAGAATATATCTCATTGACCTTACTGCCCCTCAGTTCGTCTGCGATAGACTCACTGGTCTTTCAGCCTATCTGTGATAGACTCACTTGCCCCTCAGTTCGTCTGTGATAGACTCACTTGCCCCTCAGCTCGTCCGTGATAGACTCACTGGCCCTTCAGCTCGTCTGTGATAGACTCACTGGCCCCTCAGCTCGTCTGTAGCAGATCTCTTGAAGATTTTCTATCCCTAGAGGACCCCTCAAATTACTTTTGTCCATAGAACAGCTCTCAAAGGCCTTCTATCTACAAAATATTTCTAATAATTATTCTATAGACAGATGGACCTCTATTTACTGAATACAACTTAAAATTATTCTTACACAGTAGATCTCGCAATAGCATTCTTTCTATTAAAGACCCCCCTCTCTACAGAAGATCTCTTATAGGTATTCTTTGGATCTTTATTTTTCAGAAGGCATCTCATAATTATCCTTTACACAAAAGATCTCCCAGTAACCTTCTGCATATTGAAGACCCCTAAAATGTCATCTATGTACAGGAGATTCCTCGAAGACCTTCTACATACCTCAATCCGTAACTATGGAAAATCTATTGAAGGTTTTCTATCCATTGAAGACCTTATGAAAGTGTACCTATCCATCAAATGGTTTCTATCTTCAGATGATCTCCAAAATGTCTTTTGTCCACTGAATACCTCTCAAAGGCCATATATTTACAAAAAAAACGATCTCTAATAGATATTCTATAGACAGAGGGACTTTAGTGAAGACATCTTAATGTTAGATCTACCTATTGAAGACCTCTCAAAGGTCTTCTATTAATTCATAAAAAAATCTCCAATCAATCCATAACTATAGAAGACCTATTGACGATTTTCTAACCATTGAAGACCTCTTGAAGGCGTCTGTCCTTCAAATGGTTTCTATCTACAGACGATCTCGAGAATGAAAATATCTCTAATAGATATTCTATAGACAGAGAACCTTTATCTGCTGAAAATATCTCAATGTTAGATCTCTCGATAGCCTTCTACCTATTGAAGATCTCTCAAAGGTCTTCCATTTATAGAAGATCTCACATAGGTATTCTATGGACCTTTATCTTCAGAAGGCATCTCAAAGTTCTTCTTTAAAAAGAACATCTCCCAGTAGCCCTCTATCTATAGAAGATTCCTCAAATGACTTCTTTATACAGAAGATCCCTCAAAGACCTTAAGGTATTATTTCTACAGTATACTTATTGAAGATTTCCAAAATCGTTTTGATGTTTTGACGGGGTCCTTTATAATTTACCAAATGCCTTCTATTTACAAAAGTGACCCCCAAATAACTTATATAGACCCTTAAGGGTATTCTTTCTAAAGTATACCTATTGTAGATTTCCAAAATCGTTGTGAAGAGTGGAGGTTTTTCATAATTTACATAAATAATTCATAAAAAAATTTTCAATTTTTCTTGATATTTTGCACTTTGGATCCCCATGTTTATTATGGTGGTATTGATTATTTTTATAACCCTCCTTTTGAAAATATTCCAATTCCAGATGACCGACAATAAATCTTGTTTGTGTCGTCGCATATTTCATCCAATAGCCAAGGAGTTTCAAAAAGAGAAATTCAGTTTAAATCATAAGCCGGCAGATGATTTTCTCAAGTCCCAGGTAAACATAAAAACTCTAATAAAATAGAAAAAATATTAATATTATTAATTATTAAAAATTTCTTATAGTGGCAAACCTCCCAAAAATCCTATTTATGGCTGTTATACAGGTGGGGTCTAGCGTTGTGTTTTAGTGTTGGTGTATTGGGTAGTTTAATACAGCAATGGGCCGATGGTAAATGGTTTATTTATCTGACCGATTGGGGTTTTTTGCTGTGTATGTATATCAGTTGGTTCAGTGCTATATTGGTGACCATATATCATTTTCATCCCAGGTATTTTGGTGAGTTGAATTTCTTCAATTTGGGGTTTTTTGGAAGGAAATAATTTTTTTTATTTTTGTATATTTTTCCCAGATAATCGAACTAAGGTTTTGAAATTTTATTGGTGTTCCCATTGGTGTGTTTTGGTTGTGGCAACGGTAATCACATTTATGTATTGGTTGTTTATTTATCCCAGTAAGTATTCTGAACTAGATTGAAAAATTTCACCTAATATTGTTTTTTTCCACAGCGGACAATGCCAATGCCTCGGATTTGTATAATTTATGGGCCCATGGTTTTAATTCAATATTGATGGTCTTGGATCACATGCTGGTTGCATTCCCCACCCGCCTAATGCATTTTGTATATCCTCTGATATTGGGTTTAATTTATGCCATATTTTCATTGATTTATTACTTCGCGGGAGGCGTGGATCCGTAAGTAAAAACATGAAATACAACTTCAATATTTTTTCTGATAAAAAAATTGAAAATTTGTAAGAAAATCTATATATGTTTTGAATCATATTTAATTTGATTTAATATACCAATGTAATTTGGGGATTTTGAAGACTTCATTGGCAATTCGATATAGTGATTAAAAATTAATTTCATAAGTAGTCTTCATGTCTATTTTCTAATGGCGGTATGGGTCCTCATAACTCTCCTTAAAAAAATTTAAAATTCTAATATTTTTAAATAAAAAATAGTTATTCAAATCTTTTCTTATCTTTTTCCCTTCCTATGTATTTTTGTATGCCCTCCTGTCTGTTTTGTAATGTTTGGATGGGTCCTCACACCTCTCCTTAAAATAGATTTAAAATTATATTATTTCAATATAAAATAATTAAAATATTTTCTTATCTTTCCTCCTTCCTTTGTATTTTTTACAGAAGCGGAAATCCTTATATCTATGAAATCCTGGATTGGAGTAGCCCTGGATGGGCCACAGCAATTACTTTCGGATGTATTCTCTTAGTTATAATCTTTAGTTTTCTATTATTTTGTTTATATAAATTACGGCGTTGGATTTATAGCAAATGTATTAACTCGAAAGTAACAATAATTAACGCCTAGAAGAGGCTATATTCCAAAAAAATAAAGTTTGGTTTTTTCAAATATGACATTTCATGTTTATTGTTGTGTTTTCTTTGTTTCATTTTCTCGTGGATGTTGTTGGTTTTCATAATTTTTTTTTCTAAAAGTTTAATGTTGGTAAACAATGCATAGCAATTGAAGGCCTGTCTCAGGCCATTTTATTGATGACTGCCATTTGTAGAGATTGAATTTGGTTGGACCATTTGTCGATGGCATTATAACGAGATCCTGTACTGTTTTCCTTATCCAATTGTAAAACTTGATTTACTTGATCAATGCGTCCCTGGATGGTACTGAAATAAAAAACATAACATTAAAAAAATAAATTTAAAAAAGAAAATTTCACGAACTTACTTGTCTAGTATGCACGACACCAATAGACTCTCAACTTCGGCCGGTTCAATATTCAGTGCATTGGCAATAAATGGTATGGCTATATTTTTATATGGTCGTATTAATTTAATTAGAACCTGTGTGCGTATATTCCTTAGCAGATCTTCAATGTGTTCTCGTATGAAAGGATCAGCCATAATATTGCTACGATTAGTGCGTAATATCGATTCAAATTCATTAATGTCATTATTTTGATAGGATACCACTAAGTTGGTCATGGCCAAAATTTCCGGATCATTTTTATAGGGTTTGGCTTCTTGGGAATCGAAGGGATTAATACCGGATTTCATGAGCCTGCAGGGAAAGAAAAAATAAATTGGGAAAATTTTTAGGGATATAAAAATCGAAAACCTTAAAAAATGATTTTTAAAAAATCCAGGCCTTGAAAAATTAATTTTAAAAAATCCAGGCCTTGAAAAATGAGTTTTAAAAAATCCACGCCTAAAAAAATTAATTTTAAAAAATCCACGCCTTGAAAAATGATTTTTAAAAAATCCAGGCCTTGAAAAATTAATTTTAAAAAATCCAGGCCTTGAAAAATGAGTTTTAAAAAATCCACGCCTTAAAAAATTAATTTTAAAAAATCCACGCCTTGAAAAATGAATTTTAAAAAATCCAGGCCTTGAAAAATTAATTTTAAAAAATACACACCTTGAAAAATGAATTTAAAAAAATC
>NW_026878993.1:0-26013 GCF_032173495.1 Musca vetustissima
ATTAGGTCCAGTTTAATGTATTTGAAGTTTTATTTGAAATCGGTTGAGATTTAGATATAGCTCCCATATATTTTCGCCCGATTTTATGTAAATGGTGCACCAAACACCCACTATTTGCTCAATTCAAACAAAAATTTCCTCAGCGTACTGAAATATGTCCATATTGAAGTTTACGAAGTTTTGTGGAAATCGGTTCAGATTTAGATATATATCTCCCATATATAGTTTCGTCCGATTTTATGGAAATAGTGCACCAAACCCCATATATTTTTCCGATTGAGGCGTAATTTTGCCCAATTAAATGCAATTCGATCTCTGTGAAGTTTTGCTGAAATTGGTTCAGATTTCAATATAGCTTCCATATAAAGCTTCGTCCGAAATTATCTAAATGGTGCAACAAACACCCAATGATTGTCCGATTGAGACAGAATCTTGCACAGGGTGCTGAATTAAGTCCAATTAAAAGTCTGTAGAGTTTTTTTGATATCAGTTCTGATTTAGATAACTCCCATATATAGTTTCGTCCGATGTTATGCATATACTGCACGGAAGAGCCTATGTGTATTCGATTTACACGAAATTTGGCAGAGGCGAATTTAAAGTGATGTGTATTAAAGCTGAAAAAATCGGTTTAGATTTAGATATATGCACTATTCCATATAAACGAGATAAAATTGTGGACGGCGCACTGTGCTGCATCATACCAAATGGTATACGCCACGGCTGCCCAATAAAATCCAGATTTACATACACCTCCACATACATTATTTTGTCTCGATTTGATAGTACACCAAACCATCCGATTAACATACAACTTTTCATAGATTTCATAACGGTATGTGTATGCGTTTTTATACCCTTCACCACACTGTGGTACAGGGTATAATGTCTTTGTGCATATGTTTGTAACAGGCAAAACGAAACGAGATAGACACATGGTTCCTTTTGAGAATACGCATAGAATCACTTTCTAAGTCGATTTATGCATGTCCGTCCGTGTGTCCGCCCTTCTGCCTGTCCATGTTAAATTGTAAACAAAGTACAGGTCGCATTTATGATCCGAATTGGATGAACCCTATTGAAATTGGGAAAAATCGGTTCAGGTTTAGATATAGCTCCCATATATATATTTAACCGACTTAATGTAAACGGTCCCTATATATCTTTCGATTTGCACGAAATTTGGTACAGCATAATCATTTAGGTCTAGAATGATGTCTGCCAAGTTTCGTGAAAATCGGTTCATATTTAGATATAGCTCCCATATATAGTTTCGGCATAAAGTACTGAATTGAGTCTAGAATGATGTCTGCCAAGTTTCGTGAAAATCGGTCAAGATTTAGATATAGCTCCCATATATAGTTTCGTCCGATTTCATGTAAATGGTGCCCCAAAGGCCCTATATATCTTTCGATTTGCACGGAATTCGGCATAACGTACTGAATTAAGCCTAGAGTGATGTCTGCCGAGAAAATCGGTCCAGATTTTGATATAGCTCCCATATATAGTTTCGTCCGATTTCATGTAAATGGTGCCCCAAAGTCCCTATATATCTTTCTATTTGCACGAAATTTGGTATAACGTACTGAATTGAGCCTAGCATGATGTCTGCCAAGTTTCGTGAAAATCGGTCAAGATTTAGATATAGCTCCCATATATAGTTTCGTCCGATTTCATGTAAATGGTGCACCACAGTCGCTATATTGAGCCTAGAGTTATGCCTGCCTTGTTTCGTGGAAATTGGTTCAGATTTAGATATAGCTCCCATGTATAGTCTCGTCCAATTTCATGTAAATGGTGCACCAAAGTCCCTATATATCCTTTGATTTGCACGAAATTTGGCATAACATACTGAATTGAGCATAGAGTGATGTCTGTCAAGTTTCGTGAAAATCGGTCAAGATTTTGATATAGCTCCCATATATATTTTCGTCCGATTTAATGTAAATGGTGCACCAAAGTCCACATATATCTTTCGATATGCACGAAATTTGGCATAGCGTACTGAATTTAGTCCAGATGTGTGACAAGTTTCGTGAAAATCGGTTGAGATTTAGATACAGCTCCATTAAATTATAGATTGATTTTAAGTAATTGACACACCAAGGAATCAATAGGATAGGAACAAAACGTACTGAAATTAGTATAACCTAACCTGTGACAAGTTGCGTTGGAATCGGTTCATATTTGGATATAGCTTCCATATATATTTTTATCCGATTTGAAGTAATGTATGTATATATGTATCTAGATCACACATTTAGTTTCGTCCAATTTCATTTCTATGTTCTTCTAAAAATTATATGTCTGTTATATCTACAGGATATTGTAAATATTAGCAACTCTTGTGGTGAAGGGTATCATATAGTCGGCCCCGTCCGGTTTTTGAACTTTCCTTACTCGTTTTACTTATTTTGGTTCAGGCTTAGAAATACAAAAGTAAGTTGAAGAAATAAATATATATTTTTTTCATCTAACCACCCCATTATTTTGATATTGTTTTAAAAAATAAAACCAATATAAAATTTAGTTTAAAAATCAAACAAAATATTCAAACCTACAAATATACTCGAGCACATTGTAGGATAATGTAGCAGTTTACAATGTGTAAAATATTGTTGTAAATATATATATATATATATATATATACTTACAACACTAAATTCTTTTTTACACTTCTTCTTTTAAAAAGCATGGAATACGAACAACAACAACAACAAGAAGTATAAATAAATGGGAATTCGATGAATGTGTGAAGTGGAAGTCCTTTAAATGGCATACCAATGCTATTTACTTACAGAGAAGTATGCCAAAAAGTTTTGCTAAAAGTAGAATTTTGTTAAGGCGGAGAGATGGAGGAAAATATTTGGCAAATAAAAATAAAGAAAGAAGTGAAAATTGTTACATATTTTTAGAGATGGGTATTTACCGGGTAAATACCCAAGGGGTGGGTAAATACCGGGTAAATACCCATTTGCGGGTATTTATTTGGGTATTTACTATATTGACTCGGTAATACAACATCTTACACCCTATTTCCGGATTTCTGTTATCAAATCGATTTAGAATGGATAGTTTTACGATACTTTAAAGACGTGGGTAAATACTTGGGTAAATACCCGAGTTTTTACCCAAAAATTGGGTATAAACTCATTAACTGCCGAACCACTTGACATAGGCGGCCACAATTTTGCACACATGTTTCTAATGACAAAGCAAATATAGAAATCCAACATGGGGTCCCTGGGTCCAAGTTTTGATATAGCCCCCATATAACCAAATAATAAACAAAAAATACCTTAAATCGGGAGATTTAAGGTATTTTTTGTTTATTAGACACATTTTACAACCAAATTGGCTGTAATTTAGCACAGAGTGCTCTTTTTGGGTACCAAATATCCATGCAAAATTTTATGTATGTAGGTCCACGTTTACTTGTAGCCCCCATACAAAGGTACCCCTATTTTGATTGGGTATACCCCAAAAATTGGGTATAAACTCATTAACTGCCGAACCACTTGACATAGGCGGCCAAAATTTGGCTCAGATGGTTTTTATATCAATACAAATATTGAAATCCAAGTTTTGATATAGCCCCCATATAACCGTACCTACCGATTTAAGGTACTTTTACGATCAAATTGGTTGTAATTTGGCATAGTGAGATTTTTTTTGCACAAAATATTCATGCAAAATGTGGTTTTTGACACACATGGTTTAAAATAAATATTATTTCCTGTATGGGAAAAGGGGTCTTCAAAACACACGTCAAATAGTTCGGCTGTAAAAGAGTTTATAAATATATATAAATACCCAAAATCAGGACCGCTATATAGGACAGAAAAAGTTGACCAGAGCAAACAATTGGTACTCATAGAGAACTCTCTAAGCCAAATTCCAGCCAATCAAATTGGTTAATAGATAAACATGTCCTAAAATCGGGAGATACGGTTATATGGGGGCTATATAGAAACATGTGTGCAAAGTTTTGGCCGCCTATGTCAAAACCCAATTTTTGGGTAAATACTCTTGGACCCATTTACCCAAAAAGCCCCATGTTGGATTTCTCTATATTTGCTTTGACATTAGAAACATGTGTGCAAAGTTTTGGCCGCCTATGTCAAGTGGTTCGGCAGTTAATGAGTTTATACCCAATTTTTGGGTAAATACTCAAAATAGGGGTACCTTTGTATGGGGGCTACCGTAAACGTGGTCCTACATACATAAAATTTGGCATGGACATTTTGTACCCAAAAAGAGCACTCTGTGCTAAATTACAGCCAATTAGGTTGTAAAATGTGTCTAATAAACAAAAAATACCTTAAATCGGGAGATATGGTTATATGGGGGCTATATCAAAACTTGGACCCAGGGACCCCTTTGTCATTAGAAACATGTGTGCAAAATTGTGGCCGCCTATGTCAAGTGGTTCGGCAGTTAATGAGTTTATACCCAATTTTTGGGTAAAAACTCGGGTATTTACCCAAGTATTTACCCACGTCTTTAAAGTGTCGTAAAACTTTCCATTTTAAATCGATTTGATAACAGAAACCCGGAAATAGGGTGCAAGATGTTGTATTACCGATTCAATATAGTAAATACCCAAATAAATACCCACAAATGGGTATTTACCCAATTTACCGGGTATTTACCCAATTTACCGGGTATTTACCCTTTGGGTATTTACCCACTGCCCATCTCTACATATTTTGATTCAGGAATGCCCTGGGGGTACCCTATACGAAACTTAAATACGATGGGTTGTACTATGGAGATGGAATGGCAAAGGAAGATTTTGTCTTGAGGGACTATCTGCAAAATTAGTAAGTATTCAAACTTATCTGAATTACTCACTAAATATAGTGAGTAGTGTAGTGTATTCATTAGAAATTGTAGCGTATCGCTTAGACCTGTAATACTTAAATGTCGTAGTGTAAATAAAGTAAAACTTCCAATGCAGCAGTAGAAGAAATATTTCCGTAACGCCTCCGCTTAGAAAAACATTTTTCACAACTACTTTTCGTTTTCTCCAAAAAACAAGAAGAAGAAATGGAATATATTTCATGTGTTGCAGATGAATGGAAATAACATAGGCGCACCCACTCAGAATATCAAACTGGCTGGCTGACTGGTTGGTTGGATGGCGGCCTGGCAGACACATTCATTCATTTGCTACTAAACCAGGGATAAGCAACGCAACCATGATATGCTGTTTTTTTTTTTTTTTTTTTTTTGTTCTGCTACAATAAAGAATATACGGGGCAGGAGGCGTACGTTCATATATTTAACTGGATGAAAAAGAGAACTACATGTTTCATTCCTATATTCTATGCCCTCTATACATATGCACGAAACTCGTGGCAGAATTGATAGTCCTCTACACGTACCCACTTAGAAACTGTTAAAACCAAAAAGTTACTACCCAATTTTTTTGGAGGAGACCAAAAACACATTTCTAGGTGTTGGAGGAAGTGCGCCCACATAACTGAAGTAGTAGATCAAGATAAGAGAAAGATGGAGTACAAAAAATAGAATGTTTGAAGCTACAATTGTTATTACACATACATTTGATGATGTTACAATGTTGCTGGCTGCCATGTAATTATGTAGGTGTGTATGCGTTCGTTTGTTTGTATGCATGTGTTTTTATACATTTATCTTCTTCTGCATGGAATTGTGGTACATGTGGAACATGATATAAAAACCTGGAAATATTTGTAAAGTGCCTACAAATTACATGAATTCCTTTCTACGATCACAGATTTTAATTTCGAATAAAAACTCATTCGTAGGTAAAAATGCAGTTTGTAGTAATGTGTAGCAAATGGATTTTAACCTGCAAAATGCTTCATTCTAGAGCAGTATGAATTGAGTTGATTCATATGAAGAACTACTGAAGAATGCAACTAGCATATTTGTAAAAGTTATGATACAGTAGTTTTTATAAATTACTTTTTTTATGAAAATTACTACTACTATCGAACATAAGATCAGATTTTGGGGTTTAGTTCCAAAGAATACTAAATGGATTCTAATGGATTCTCAAAAACTTCTACAACACGAAAGCTGATCAAACAATAACCGCTATTTTCAAATCTAGATTTTTACATTATGTTCCGTTAGGTCGGTTCACATATTTGTTATATTGTCGATAATATCAACCAATTTGGAATATCACTTTTTTTTGGCAGATAAAAGGTTAGCTGTGGTTTGATAAGCTTTTAATTTTTTTACTCCATGAAAAAAGTGCATCAAATAACTTGTATTGCCTTGTGTAAAAAAATTTGTTCACGCAAGTTCATTTGAAATATTGCCTTGCCTTATTATGAGCAGAACATAGGTTCTATTGTGATAAAATCGATTTAAGGAAGGCCTAGAAGATGCCAATGACTATGCTCGTCCGAGTGCTTAACCGTCAACAACACAAGCAAGTTCACGGATATTTTAGGCATGAAACGTGGTTCAGCCAATATTGTTCCGAATGTTCTATACAAAACGTCGCTTTGACATTGCTCTAGAGCTGTCGAACGTTTTAAATCACGATCAAGATTACTTCAAAAATATTATAAGTGGTGACGAATGTGGCATTAACACCAAAGCCCCATACCAAGAGTGATCAATATGTAAGGAATCCTACCTTAAAGTTATGCGCCGTTTGAGCGAATCAATTCGTCAGAAATACACGAGGAATTTCTGCAATTTAGGAGATAACATAAAATCCGAAACGGTCTTTATCTATATATATAAATGAATTGCTGTTCGTTAGTCTCGCTAAAACTCGAAAACGGCTGAACGGATTTTTCTTATCTTAGTTTTGAAATGTTCGTGGAGCTTCGGGGAAGGTTTAAAATGTGAAAAAATTTAAAAATCGCGAAAAATTTGCAAAAAATGTTATGAAGCATATTTGCATTTCCACGAATTTAGTATCGAGCTACTTTGATTGCACCACGTCATAGATGTTATTTTGAGATATTTTGGAATAAAATTGTTGGTGGATCATTCCTCACTTGCCATTTATTGAAAATGTTCAAATTTTCAAAGGATGAAAATCAGAAAACATTCGGAATAGAGTTGTGATTCTAAGATACATGACCTATATTATTTTTCTTAAAAATAATAATATTAGTTAGATAGGGTCACGTTTTTCTTAAAGTACCTAAAATGTTACTATGTCACGTGAAACAACAAATCAGGTGGTATCATATGGTGGGTATTTGCATAAGTTTTTGTCAAAGTTTTTGAACTTATAAACACAACCCCTCGAATATATCCGATACCAAAAATGTGTATCACGTCTTTGCGTATTTGTGTGTATGGTATCTTTGTAAAATTACATCACTAATCTCATATTGAAAGGGAGCTACTATTTAAAAACATCATACTTAAAAAAACGTTAAGCTATAGTGCATAATTTCTGTGAATAAGTTTTTCATTCACAGGAATCCGTTATGTAAAACTCTATAGGAAAATTCGGCCAAAGTCTTTATAATACCGAATATGGGGGAACCTGTATGTAGGAACTATATCAAAACTTGAACCTAAATAGAAAAAATTTCGCAAAAAAATGTGTTTCACCCTCCAATATCCCGGAATGACTTATTATAGCTTATACAATGGGAATGGATATATATAAAAATCTGGAAGATTTGTCACCACATGTGAAATACCGAACAATGGGCGATACCATTATATGGAGGCTAACCGGAAACTGGGACAATATTGATAACTTTTGGCAAAGAATTGACCAAAATTTATCATTTTTAGTAGGATTCATTCTACCAACTAAAAGAACCGAACCGAAAATATTGGGGATACCGTTGTATGGGATCTACCCTACCCTACCAGACTTATATGTGCATATAAATTAATTTAATTTTTTCCACGAATTCAAATATTAAAAAATGTATATCCACCGAAACTTTAGAATGCAAAAATAGCGAGAAGACTCGCCCATAAACATCAAAATTTAGATATTCAGTACTGTAATGTCTCTTTATGTGTGCTCTGATAAATACCAAGGTATTACAAAGATCTGTACACTCCACCCAGTGTTGCCAATTTAGCACTTTTAGTGCTAGATTTTTCCAATTTTTTTTCCAGTGAGCGGAGCCATATAGTCGGACGGGGCTATCCATATAATACCCTACGTAACTACCGCAAGACTTAAATTATCTGCGAAACTGTTGCCGCGTCGGTGAAAAATTCTGTGGGATATGTATTTCCTGGTGTTATAATAATACTACAATATCAGAATATATATAAAAACCGATAACCTCCACCATAAGGATGACAATCAAAATATCTAAAATTAAATGGGGCTCCTAGGAAAAAACTCATGTTATGATATGAAATACGTGAGGAAAAGAAAAACGTGAGAAAAAGTGGAGCTACCGTTATATGGGGCTATAATAAAACAGAGATCAATGTTCATATTTTTGGAAGTGAGATTTAATAGCTAAAATATTTACTTGGGTCAATATTAATAATTTTTAGTGCGGAGATGTGGTGTTACCGTTATGGGAACCCAAAATAAAAAATTAGAGCCCATTTGATTGGGAAACGTGTCAAAAACTCCCATGTCGTGGGGTACCATATTAGTCAATTACAGCCAATTCGGCGGGAAAACGTGTCCAAAATGCCTAGAATGGCGAATACCAGGGGTACCGTTATATGGAGGGTACCCTGAAACTTGGGCCAATATTAATAATTTTTGCTACGGACATTCAATGAGAACACAAAATACATACCAAATTACAGCCAGTTCGATTGGAAATTTTTCCAAAATACCGAATATTGGGGGGTACCGTTATATGAGGGCTAGACCAATACTTGGAACAATATATGAATATTAGCAAAGTCTATGTAAAGTTTCGTAAATACTGCGATCTCTATCATGATCTGGGATAGTTCGTGTGATGAATTTTTAGGTTTTCGACTGTCAAAAAGGTGTAAACATCGAAAAAAGGTAATAAATGTAGTAAACGTCATTTATTTCAATATTATCAGCATATAAAGTTATTTACAATAATATATATTATTTTTACATATATTTGACTATTCCCTACTAGAACTGATAAAAGTTTCTAAATTTGTTTGGGAAGAAAATTTTGAAATTTGATATTAATTTGAGTAAAGCATGCGTAATTTCCAAATTGATTAATGGAAATAGTTATTTTGTCAAAAACCTAATGGATTTGGGTAGGTTTCCGACGTTTCTGACGTATGTATTATATGTCGGAAATGTATGTCATTTAAGTCACTGTTTTTGACAGGCCATCTCTGATCATGATTTCAAAAGACGGACATCCGTAAATCGACATAGACTTTTATTCTGATAAAGACTTTGTGGTGTCTCCGGTAAATATTTCGAGGTGTTGCAAACGGAATGCCAAATTTAATATAAACTCCACCTTATGGTGGTGTGGTAATGGTAATACTAAACACTATTAGAATATGTAGACGCCTGTAAATATTTACGTATAACTCCCACACCCGGTATCTGTCTTTCTAGAATAAATATATACGGCATAGAATTCACATTTTGTATTTTTCACACAAAAGTGTCCGCCATGTAGAATTTTGTGACCTCTACAAAGACCAGAAAAACATATAAAATGCTTTTGGTTGACTTCAACCGGCAGATATTGGCCGATTTTACCAAAAACCGGATATGCAAAATATCGTGTTTCATAGCTATGACCGTTACTTTGTTTACAAATGTTAATATACAGACGGACAGACACACACATATCGACTCAGCTAGTCGATATATGACGATCCGTATACTAAAATGTGAGTCCAGTACCAATATATTTTGAAGTTACTTATAATACCCTCACAACATAGCTGTTAATTTATATTTCCTTATTCGTATTTAAGTATATAAATAATTTTCTACGAAATATGGATCTCATTATAAACTATAATAAAATTTCTTTATATTCATTTTTAGCACTTTTTTCTGGCACTTTTCTCAAATTTTTAGCACTTTTTAGCATATTTTTCAACAAAATCTAGCATTTTTTCTCTATCAAGTTTTGGCAACACTGACTCCACCAAATCTCAAATTTATAGGTTGTATACCCTATATATACAAATTTAAATGCCAAAAATTATACATCAACAATATTGCTAGGCAAGACAATGTTTGCCGGACCCGCTAGTACCAATATAAAACATTTTCTGTTTACTTGCTTCTTTCACGAATTTAATACACCGATATATGGGCAATATTGCCAATTTTTTAACATAGCTGAAGCGGAGGTTCACCCCTTTATAACTCGGGAATTACTTAAGTATATGAAAAAAAGTGAATAGTTTTGGGTAAATTGAACTGTCGTTGCAAACTGTTCATGATATTGACCTCCAAACTTTATTTTGGTGGAAGCTGTGTCTACTTTAATGTAAAAAAATGTGTAAAAACACGTTGAGGCGAACCAGTTTTTTTATGTTCTCTATCGATTTGTGACTAAGCCACTCATTGCACGGTCTTCGTGTCAAAATAAAACTAAAAGCCAACAAAATGGAGACTACGCCCCTTATATATCATTTTATCATGATGCTGACATTTTGAAGCTCGATTTTGAGTGTTTTTTTTAATTTTACTTCTAGCTTTAATACGCAAACAGGAATTTATAAAAATCGATTATAAGATTATTGTAGTCGCGAATCTGCGTAATTTGATATGTATTTTGTGTATGTAGTATGCACAGCTTCAGAGTAATACTCATCCGAAGGTGCGAATTTTGTGCGATCAAATTTCTAAAAAACCTATTTTTCGGGCCAAATTTTTAGATCTGTCAACTGAATGACATGGGTACCCGCGATCAATAAGGTTTTTTACGTTTCGGATGATAAAAACTCTTCTTCGTGAAAATCCATCTACTAGAACGGCGGGAACTGGCCTTCCAAAAACACGAAATTTGGAAAAAAATGTTTTTGAAAATATCGCGGATTTATTTGCGTTTTCTGTGTATCATTTCCACTTCAATAAATGACCTCATACGGATTTTGATCTTTTTCGAAAAGAGAACTTTAAAAACTTCAGCCGAAAGAGAGATGTACGCAATTTATCTCAAAAATAGATTTTGCTGGCACATCCATGGTTCTTAATGGACCACATTGAAATGGTATAGATCGATGTATTTTTTTAGGGTGCACACCGAAATCGGATGCGCGTTAATGGCATATGGAGTTTTCGGAAATTATTCGCGTTTTACGATTTTTTGGGTACTTCAATGTAACGTGCGGCACATCTTAGCCGTCAAATGAAATTTCGCAAAATATATATGGATTGGAAGATAAACTTCAGTACTTCCTGGAAACCGCATGCGCATCAAATGATTTTGAGAATTACGCGATTTAGACTCAATTTATCTCAAAAATAGTGTGAGCTGGCACATCCATGGTTCTTAATGGACCACATTGAAATCGGTATAGATCGATGTATTTTTTTAGGGTGCACACCGAAATCGGATGCGCGTTAATGGCATATGGAGTTTTCGGAAATTATTCGCGTTTTACGATTTTTTAGGTACTTCAATGCAACGTGTGGCACATCTTAGCCGTCAAATGAAATTTCGCAAAATATATATGGATTGGAAGATAAACTTCAGTACATCCTGGAAACCGCATGCGCATCAAATGATTTTGAGAATTACGCGATTTACACGCAATTTTAAATGTATATTTCATAATATTATTTTATTTTAAGATTTATTCCTATTTATAGAATACTAAGATTTATCGGAAGGGTCTTGATATAATCCCCAAGGCGTATACTTATACACAAAAAGTTATTATTATAATATATGTGTAAATTTTTCGGCGAAATTCGGGTAAAATAGCAGAATAACCCCAACATTTTTTTCTGAAATTTCATGTATACAATTAAAAAAATAAATATGATGACATTATTTTTTCGAACCAAAAACAAATATTTTTCCTCAATATCTTGTTTTGTTGCCGCTGTGATTTAGAAAAAGCTACACGGACTTGTGTGATTTTGATATCATTTGATTCATCATGGTGTTTAGATTATGTAGATATTTTTATTAAATTGATTTGTAGATGTGTGTATGTCATTAATATAATGAAAATATTGATGTAATCTGCTATATTTTTATTATTTTTCTCATATTTCGCGAAGATGTGCAACTTTATCGTGATTATTATAATATATTCATATTCTTATTTTACGGAGGATGATATATATCAGCGTTTTTGGTCAATATAATAAACGGCGTAATTTTAAGATTTTTTTCTTATGCCCAAAATTAAAACCTCGATAACTTTTGCGCGCATCAACCAAAAATTTGATCGCGAACGGTTTCGGAGTCAGAACATTTTTCTCTATATGTGTACCAAAAATCATTGATGTGCCACAAAAACAAAAAAGCTGATTTTTTGAAAATGGAATATTAAAAAATTGGCAATATTGCCCATATATATATATATATATATTATAATAATTTTGGTCGTAAATGTACAATAACCTATCAATAGAATAAGCGTAACATCTTTTGGGGAATCGAACAAGCTGTTCAGTTTGAAGGCAATTTGACATGTTCAGCGCCTTGCGCAAAAAAAATAAAATCGGAATAAAATATATATGGGAACTATATCTAAATCTCCTGAACGTGGGACACTTTGGAGAGCTCTCATCATACCCTATAGTATTATGTTTTCATACCCTTTTCATACACTGTGGTACAGGGTATTTTGTCTTTGTGCATATGTTTGTAACAGGCAAAAGGAATCGAGATAGACCCAAGGTTCCTTTTGAGAATATGCATACAATCACTTTCTGAGTCGATTTATGCATATCCGTCTGTCCGTCCATGTATTTTTGTGAACAAAGTACAAGTCGCATTTTTGATCCGATTTGAATGAAATTTGGCACAGCCCGTTTGTTTGGCCCACGGTTTAGATTTAGATATAGCTCCCATATATAATTTCGTCCGATTTTAGGTAAATGGTGCACCAAACTTCCAATATATTCCCCATTGAAAACCAGTAAGGAAAGTAGTAAAGTCGGACGGGGCCGACTGTATGATACCCCTCACCACTATGGGTATATTAAACGAATGCATCCTAACAGAAGGGCCATTAACATGCAATTGGATGAACTAAAATATGCGACCTTTATCTAAATGTGAACCGGCTTAGATCAATCCATAAGCATGTCATTCGGTTGTTACAATGGGACAAAATTATGTAAATCGATTTAAAGCAAATATCAAAATGCTCAATTGTGTACGTTGTATAAAATTTCATGTCAATATTACAAACATAAGGAGTTTGGTGCTCAATTTGCTTGAAATCGGATGAAAATAAATATGGAAGCTATATCCAAATATGAAGCGATTTCAACGAAACTTGTCACAGGTTAGGTTGTACTAATTTCAGCAGGTTTTGTTCCTAATGGCCATATTTTGGGTCCTACTTAAAATCGGACGAACATATATATGAGAGCTATATCTAAATCTGAACCGATTTTCAAGAAATTTTATACACATCATTCTATACTGAATCCAGTATGCTATGCCAAATTTCATGCAAATCGAAAGATATATAGGGACCTTGGCATACCATTTACATCATATCGGGCGAACATATATATGAGAGATATATCTACATCTGAACCGATTTTCAACAAATTTTACCGACATCATTCTAGACTTAATTCATGCAAAAAATGCAAATCGAAAGATATATATGGACCTTGGCATACCATTTCTATCATATCGGGCGAACATATGAGATTTGGTGAAGGGTATAAAAATTTGCACAGCGTACTGAATTAGGTCCCGATTGATGTATGCAAAGTTTTGTGGAAATCGGTTCGCTAAATTTGTCCGATTGAGACAAAATTTTGCACGGCGTGCGAAGTTTTGTGGAAATCGGTGCAGATTTAGATATAGCTCCCATATATAGTTTCGTCCCATTTTAGAGTTTCGTCGATGGAGATAAAATGTTGCAGATCGCATTAAATAGATCCACATTGATGTACACGAAGTTTTGTGAAAATCGGTTCAGATTAGGATATATCTCCCCTATACCGCTTTTTTAGTAAAGGGTGCACCAAAATCCTAAGGATTGTCCGATTGATACATAATGTTGCACAACGTATTGAGATAGGTCCCTATTAATGTATACGACGTTTTGTGAAAATCGGTTCAAATTTAGATAGGGCTCCCATATATAGTTTCTGTGGGTTTTTGGTAAATGGTGCGCCGAGGAGCCTACGTCGAAGTATATGGAACCGACGTAGGCTCCTCGGCTACAAAGTTCGGCCCGGTCGAACTTAATGCTTTTCACTTGTTATTTTGTATACCCTACACTACACTGTTGTACAGGGTACTATGTCTTTGTGTATATACATGTAACAGGCAAAAGAAATCGAGATAGACCCATGGTTCCTTCTGAGAATATGCATAGAATTTCTTTCTGAATCGATTTATGGATGTCCGTCCGTCTGTTGATGTTAAGTTGTAAACAATGTACAGGTCGCATTTATAATCCGATTTGAATAAAATTTGGTACAGTTAATTTATTTGACCCAAGGACGAGCCCTACTGAAATTGGTGAAAATCGGTTCAGATTTAGATATAGCTCCCATATATATTTTCGTCCGATTTAATGTGAACAACAAACTCCCCATATATCTTTTGATTTGCACGAAATTTTGCAGAGCGTAATGAATTAAGTCGAGAGTGATGTTTGCAAAGTTTCATGAAAATAGGTTCAGATTTAGATGTAGCTCTCATATATAGTTTCGCCCGATTTTAGGTAAATGGTGCACCAATGTTCCAGAAAATCATTCGATTTGCACGAATTTTGGCACAGCATACTGAATTAAGTATAGAATGATCTATGATATGTTTCGTGTAAATCGGTTCAGATTTAGATATAGCTTCCATATATATTTTCGTCCGATTTTATATAAATGGTGTACCAAAGTCCTCATATAGCCTGCTGAATTAAGTTTAGAATGATGTCTGCTAAGTTTCGTGAAGATCGGTTCAGATTTTGATATAGCTCCCATATATATTTTCGTCAGACTTAATGTTTATACATATTTTCGTGTGTCATGTTTGCTTTAGATCGGTTTACAAAATCTAGCATACGTTACAGAAGGACATGTATAGAGATTGATGTTAGTCGGCTTACATACAAATAAAGATCAAATATTTAACTTCGTTTATTTCACGTCAATGTTCCTTCGAACAGACGACGTTGGCCCAGTCCGTCTTTGCTACTTCCCTTACTGTTTTTTTTTTTTGTGTTCTTCACACATATATAGGAGGTATAATTATATGGGGAATATGCTTTTCAGATTCGAGATTTTTATCACGATTTCCTTAGAAAGTGAAATGATTACAACAGATGGCTAAATCGTCTTAAAATTCCAATACTTTTGGAGTAAAACTGAATATTTCGAGTAACGACTATACCCTACACTATGTTAGAATACGCCTATATGGGGACGACCCCTACACACGGAACTAATCAGCTATCTATTTTAATATATGAATGGGGTCATATGGGAACTATCTCAAAAAGGGGGCGAATATTAATAATTTTTACTATATGCGACTACAAAATACAAAATTGCAGCGAATTCGGTTTAATAATTGCGGGTACCGTTATTAGCGGGGCTACCAGAAAAATTGGACTAATATTTATAATTTTTAGTGCAGAAATTTGGTATCCAATAAAAACCTATTGTACCAAAATTCGGTTTAAAAACGCCCCCTCCAAAATACCGAAAATTGAGGGGTACCCTATGGGAGCTTTGTTTAAACGTGGACCGATATATCCCATCTTCGAACTTGACCTGCCTGCAGAGAAAAGACAAATCTATGCAAATTTTCAGCACCCTATCTCAATTCCTTCAGAAGGTGGTCGTCTTAGAATTTTACCCTGATCAAGAATATATTTACTTTATAGGGTCGGAAATGAATATTTTAATGAGTTACAAACGGAATGACAAAATTAATATACCCTCCATACTATGGTGGAGGGTATAACAAAATACAGGTCGGATTTATGATCCGAATTAGATGAAATTTGCACATCTCATTTATTTGATATTTCTCAATTTCAATAGCTTTATCGAAATTGAGAAAAATCGGTTCAGATTTAGATAAAGCTCCCATATACATTGTAAGGATATCGTGATAGAAAATTCGAACCTGACGATGATGGCCATATCGGCCAGCATTTAGGTATTTACCCCATAATATGTATTAAGATGCAAAACTAAAATATTGGGTTCGCAATTCACATATATCGGTCATTAGCCCACAGACTAATATAACTTTGCATGGGTTCTCATTTTTCTTGCATTACATAATTTCTTTAATGATAAAAAATGGTATCTGGAGAGGGTTGTGAAAATCTACTACCAGAGTTTTTTGCAAATAGAGAGCAGAACTTCTATGAGAGAGACATTTTGAAGTTACCTTTAAAATGGCAACAAATCATACAACAAAACGGTGCATATTTGACCCAAATCGGACATTACGAAGCATTTTAAATAAAGTTCCATATTTCATATAAAAACCAGTGAGCGGAGCAGTATAGTCGGACGGGGCCGACCATACGATACCCTACACAACTACCTCGAAACTCCAACTTTCTGTTTATTCCGAGCCTGGGCAATATTTCGTGATATTTGATCAATCTAGCCCGATTAGAGGTCAACAGCACCACTTCCTTACGCTGACATATTTTCCGAATATTAATATTTATATTCAGTACAGCTCTTCTAATTAAATGTCCAGATTCCCTTCACCGTTGGTTGTGTTGTGATGTTCGGCCTATTATAGGCATCGACTCGAAAAAGCACAAAAGATAAGTTTTCGTTCCACTTCACCCCAAAATTATTATCTGATCATCACCGAAAATTATAGGCGTTGTACTTGACCATAACTGGAACCTCATCGAACATTTCAAAGCGATCAGCGCTATAGTGTGGTAATAGTTTATTAAATAATATCTGAATACGTAAGCACCTGTAAATATGTACGTGTAACTCCCACATCCGAGTATAATTGATATAAATTGAAAGGTCAACCACTCCTCTTGTATATATTATCATCTTCTCAGGTCCATGTCCTCCACGGGTAAATATATACGACATAGAATACAAATTTTGTAATTTTTCACACAAAAGTCAGGGTCCATTTGACCCGCTAAATACTGACCGATCTTTATAAAAATAGGCATGCTTATTCTTTGGCCCGATTCCCTTCTCCATGTAAAAATTCGCGATGTTTGGACCATAATTGTGGCCTCTGGAGCTACCAGAAAAACCGACAAAAATTAAGTATTTGGTCCATTTCATCCCCTAAATATTAACCGATCTTTACCAAAATTTGTGGGCTGTATCGTGTTTACAAAATATAATGGACAGACGGACACACATGCCTAGATCGACTCAGCTTGTCGAGATATGACGAACGGTATACTTAAAGGCGTTACAAACTTTTAGACCTGCACTATAATACCCTGACAACATAGTTGTGTAGGGTATAAAAATTGGTATCTAGAGAGGGTTTGAAAATCTACTACTAGAGTTTTTTTGCAAATAGAGAGCAGAACTTCTATGAGAGAGGCATTTTGAAGTTACCTTCAAAATGGCAACAAGTCATACAACAAAACGGTGCATATTCGGACATTACGAAGCATTTTAAATAAAGTTCCATATTTCGTATAAAACTTATGGATTTCTTTTTCCACAACCTAATATTATTAAAATATGTCGACAAAACTTCTGTACATACCACTTCACAATCTCATGTTACATAATTTGAAATCATTTTTACTAACTTTATCTACTACATCCTACAGCAAAATATCAATTATACCTATCCATTTATAATATTTTGAAGTAAACTAAGAGAAAAAAGAAATAAATTGGTATTTCTTGTCCAATGTCCTTTTACTGAGCATTTTCAATTTGTTCCTAACTATGTTTATTTGTAGCACAAAAAAAAACATAAAAGCAAAAATCTTTTGTTTAAAGATCTCCACAAATGTCCTCAAGAACAATAAAAACATCACATATGCTTCTGTTTTGCTTTGAACAAATGTTGTTTCATTCCAACGGGGGGTTCCTTTGTGCGGATGACATCCTTCAAATGGACTTTTCATCCATGACTAGTTTGTTTTACTGGTTTCTCCTTCGACAGTTGTTTCTTCATTTTACGATTTTCGAATAGCTGAAAATTGACAATTTTAGTTGCCTTTTGCAAACAATTTTCTTTTATCAATATTTTCTCTCTGACCTACTCCAGATTGTCATGGAAACAATGCTACAGGAAAATTACAAAAACAAATGCTGCACACAAACACACGTTCGCACAAATGAATTGGGCTACTGGTCAACAATAGAAACAGAGAACAAGGGATATATATGTTTAATGTAAGGATTTAATGGGAAAATTGTATTGAAATAAACTCAAATAGAAAGGAAGTATGGAATGAATGAAACTAGTGGCAATCCATTTGCTCATGCATTCCCTTAACGAAGTTATTTAATTTTGATTTCACATTTTATTGTGAAAATATTTACCATTCCTCTTCTCATCCTTTGGATCCGAAGGTAGGCTCTTTCCTTATTTTTTTGGTAATCCCAAAAACACCACAGTCTCTTGGGATCCTACCACATGTTACAATCTAGCCAGCCTACAAAATTTATGTTTATCCACTAAAATATGTTTGTCGAGTGTATCGGATTGAAGATTTGTTGCCGTAACACTTCGTTTTCGATTTTATTGGAAAATGTTGTGACCGACCATATGTCAATGGAGTGTATAAAATTCGTTATTTATTACCCATTGTCGTAATGGGTTCATTGTATTCCTGGAACATTAGAAGTATATACCAAAATAAATGGTTTGCTGGGTAAATGTTTTAAGGTGAAATGCTTTAAAGGATTTATATATAAATAATATTAAAGTGAAAGTTGTACATATAATAAATGTGAAATATTGAATACATCTCGTACATATTTTAGCTATCTATTATATATATTTTTTACGATTATATATGCGTCAAATTTAATAAACTTTATAGGTTTATTAAAAATTAAAATCAAAAATTAAAATACCACAATTTTAAAGAATGATTATTTCGGTACATTCATTCTCCCCCAAAAACACACTACAGTCGCTAAGGCTGGAATATTGGACTAAGACAATGAAAATACTAAAAGTAGTATGGGGTCTCCGACGAATATGTTGAGATTTTTCGACTGTCCCATACTTTTTTAAGTGGTGTGCATTCAAAATTCCTCAAAAATGTACGCATGTCCGTCCGTCCGTCTGTCCATGTTAAATTGTAAACAAAGTACAGGTCGCATTTATGATCCGAATTGGATGAAATTTGGCATAGGTCACTTGTTTGGCCCAAGGACGAACCCTATTGAAATTGGGAAAAATCGGTTCAGATTTAGATATAGCTCCCATATATAGTTTCGTCCGATTTAATGTAAACGGTCCCTATATATCTTTCGATTTGCACGAAATTTGGCACAGAGTAATGAATTAGATCTAGAATAATATGTGTTAAATTTCATAAAAATCGGTACAGATTTAGATATAGCTCCCATATATAGTTTCGTCCGATTTTTTTGTAAATGGTGCACCTAAGTCCCTATATATCTTTTGATTTGCACGAAATTTGGAACAGCGTAATGAATTAGGTCTAGAATGATGTGCGTTAAGTTTCATGAAAATCGGTTCAGATTTAGATATAGCTCCCATATATATTTTCGTCCGATTTAAGGTAAATGGTGTACAAAAGTCCCTATATATCTTTCGATTTGCACGAAATTTGGCACAGCGTAATGAATTAGGTCTAGAATGATGTGTGTGAAATTTCATGAAAATCGGTTCATATTTGGATATAGCTCCCACATATATTTTCGTCCGATTTTTTGTAAATGGTGCACCAAAGTCCCTATATATCATTCGATTTGCACGAAATTTGGCACAGCGTAATGAATTAGGTCTAGAATAATATGTGTAAAATTTCATAAAAATCGGTACAGATTTAGATATAGCTCCCATATATATTTTCGTCCGATTTTTTGTAAATGGGGCACCAAAGTCCCTATATATCTTTCGATTGGCACGAAATTTGGAACAGCGTAATGAATTAGGTCTAGAATGATGTGCGTTAAGTTTCATGAAAATCGGTTCAGATTTAGATATAGCTCCCACATATATTTTCGTCCGATTTAAGGTAAATGGTGTACAAAAGTCCCTACATATCTTTCAATTTGCACGAAATTTGGCTCAGCGTAATGAATTAGGTCTAGAATGATGTGTGTGAAATTTCATGAAAATCGGTTCATATTTGGATATAGCTCCCATATATATTTTCGTCCGATTTTAGATAAATGGTGCACCAAAGTCCCTATATATCTTTCGATTTGCACGAAATTTGGCACAGAGTACTAATTAGGTCCAGAATGATGTGAGCTATGTTTCGAGAAAATCGGGTCAGAGTTAGATATAGCTCCCATATATAGCTTCGTCCGATTTAAGGTAAATGGTGCACCAAAGTCCTTATATATCTTTCGATTTGCACGAAATTTGGCACAGAGTACTGAATTAGGTCCAGAATGATGTGTTCTAAGTTTCGAGAAAATCGGGTCAGATTTAGATATAGCTCCCATATATAGTTTCGTCCGATTTAAGGTAAATGGTGCACTAAAGTCCCTATATATCTTTCGATTTGCACGAAATTTGGCACAGAGTACTGAATTAGGTCCAGAATGATGTGCGTTAATTTTCGAGAAAAACGGTTGAGATTTAGATTTAGCTACCATATATATTTTCGTCCGATCTGAGGTAAATGGTGCACCAAAGTCCCTATATGTCTTTCGATTTGCACGAAATTTGGCATAGAGTACTGCATTAGGTCCAGAATGATGTGTGCTAAGTTTCGAGAAAATCGAGTCAGATTTATATATAGCTCCCATATATATTTACGTCTGATTTAAGGTAAATGGGGCTCCAAAGTGCCTATATATCTTTCGATTTGCACGAAATTTGGCATAGAGTACTGAATTAGGTCCAGAATGATGCGTGCTAAGTTTCGTGAAAATCGGTTCAGATTTAGATATAGCTTCAATATATATTTTCGACCGATAGGCACACAATTTGTACAATGTACTGTTACTATACCCGTTCGTGTGCCAAGTTTTCTTGAAATTGGTTCAGATTTTCTTATACCTTCTATATATATTTTCATTCGATTTTAATTAAATGGTACACTAAAGGCCCATACAGATCCATACACGTACATAAATTAATAAAAAGCTAGCAAGTTTCCTTGAAATGGTTTCAGATTAGCTTCCATATATAATTTCGACCTATTCATGTTGACTGTACACCAAATAATCAATGGGTGCCTGATTGATACATTTTAAACAGTGCGTATGCTTTAAATCTATTTACAAAAATTATAATAGGTTGCAGAATGGCATGTGTTGGAATTTATGTTAGTCGGTTTACTTATAGATAAAGATCGCATATTTAAGTTCGTTCAATTTCATGTCAATGTTCCTTAGAAAAGGCGACATCTGTTAGGATACATATTCTACATATGTATCCCCAGTGGTGAAGGGTATCATATAGTCGGCCCAGTCCGACTTTACTACTTTCCTTACTGGTTAAACATTAACCTATATTATAATATCGCCAATTGAGCGGAACCTTTCATTGTGGGATATAAATTAAACTTCTATATGTCAAATTAATTAATTAATTCCTGTAATGTCAAATAACAGCCACAACCACGCAAACATTTGCCTAAAACCTTCAAAATACCAAGAATTTCTGGCTACTCTTATAATTGGGTTTATTACAATATGGACCTAAATGGGCCAATTTCTTCATATATTTATGCCAAACTTCAAGAACCCTTTATACCAAATTAAAGCCACATCGGTATGAAAATTCCACCATATGCCTTCAAAATACCGAAAATGAGTCCCCGCTGTTATGTCGGAGATTAGATTAGGTTGAAAAAATCCAATCAACAATCAACTACGACTATATGACTACACAGAAACTTGAGCCAATATTGATAATCTTTCGCAGAAATATTTTCGACTTAATGATAAATGTTGATTATTAATGATATTTTTTATTAGAAAAAATGTATACCCAATAAGAACCCTTAAAAAACTTACCCCCTATAATACCGTGGGGATACACGGAAACATGGGCCAATATTGATAATGTTTAGTAGGAAGGTTTTCCTCTCAATGAGATTCCAAAATATTTGGTTGAAACACATGCCCAAACTCAAATTACAGAAATTTCGGATATGGCGCTATATTCTTTTAAAAGTGGACCTAGTGTAACATGGGAAAATTTGGGAGAATTTCTGCCTAGCGATAACTCTAAATTCGAACACAAACATGGGTCATTACTTTAAGTCCAGGATGTCGAATTTTGGGGGTTCCATTATCAGAAGAAAATCCTATGTCGATTTAGTTACTTTTGAGAATATGCATAGAATCACATTATGCGTTGATTTATGCATGTCCGTTCGTATGTCCGTCCATTGGAAAAAATTAGTTCAGACTTAGAAATAGCTCCCATATATAGTTTCTTCCGATTTTATGTAAATGAAGCACCATACTGCCAATATTTGTGCGATTGAGACATCATTTTGCACAGAGTACTGAATTAGGTCCAGATTGATGTATGCGAAGTTTAGTTGGAATCAGTTCAGATTTACATATAGCTGTATAGTTTTCTCTGATTTTATGTTAATGGGGCACCATACTGTCAATTTTTGTCCGATGGAGACAACATTTTGCACAGCTTCTTGAAATTACTACAGATTGACATCCAAGAAATTTTGTTGAAATAGGTACAGATTTAGATATAGCTCCTATATATATATATATATATATTATGTAAATGACGCACCGAGGAGTCTATGTATGGAATTTAGTCTAGAATGTTTTGGTTAAGTTTAAAATCGGAGTTCAGATTTAAATATAGCTCACATATATACTTTCGTCCCATTTTATGTAAATGGTGCACCATAGATCCTATTATATTTGCACGATATTTTGTTGTTGAAATCGGTATAGATGTAGATATAGCTCCCTCATATATTTTTGTCCGATTTTATGCAAATGGTGCAAATGGAAGAGCCTATGTATCTTCGCTTTACATGAAATATTGCATAGCGCATTGGATTGAAGACGTTTCTGGTTTAGATATAGCTTCCATATTTTCACCCGATTTTATCAAAATGATGTACCAAGTAACTAAAGTTTCTCCGCTTAGGACACTTTAGTGCACAACGTACCACATCGAACCTAGAATAACGTGTATTGGATTTTGTGACGAGACAAAAAAGTTTGAATAGCGCACTGTGTTGCAGCATACAAAATGGTGGATGCCGCTGTTTCCAAATACGTCCATTTATATAGATCTTATACATATTTTGTTCGATGATTGACATTCAATTTTCCATCAGATTGATATTTGTGTGGGTTGTTTTAATTTAGTTCAAATATCTATGTACTTCGTGCATTTAATTTCGTCCGATTCCAAAGTGGTGAAGGGTATTATATAGTCGGCTCAGTCCGACTTTTGAACTTTCCTTACATGTTTTATATTAAGATAGTTACCTGATTTGTTCCGTGTGTTGGGGTTGTGCCCATTTAGACGTATTCTACCATAGTATGGGGGGTATTCGTTATTCGAAATTGGCAGTTTTACCCTACAAAATAAGGAATTTTAAGACGATTTAGCCATATGTTGTAATAATTCCGTCTTCTAAGGATATCATGATAAAAAGAACTTTAATCTGACGACGATGAAATATATTAGCCAGCATTTAGGCATCTTCCTCATATAATGATACCTCCTGAGGGAAAGTATTGAGATACAAAACCAAAATATTGGATTCGAAATTGAACTGTTTCGGCCATGAATTAGGCATAGTTCCTCATATAATGTTGGCTAATTCTAACCTAGGTAATCAATATTGGCATTTAGGCATAGCCTCATATAACATTGCAATCTAAATTGCAGTAGTTTGAGGATTTTAAACTCTACCATGGGTTATCAGTATGAGACCACGGTTTTCAGATTTTAGGAAAAATTCCCATTAAAAATTGCTGAAATTTGTATTTGGTGTACATAATGGTGTACATAAATCGGTTTGCAGAATTATCGGTATATGCCCACTTTTTGGTATGTTCCCTATATTTTCATTGCAAGTATATGTCAGTATACCTATGGTGGAGGGTATTCAAAGTTCGGCCCAGCTTTTTTACTTGTTACGTACTATTTACCTTTTGTAATGTATTATAATACTTTAAAATTAGCTTTTTATATGTCACAAGTGTTGTTGTCATTCGAATCATTTTACAAATATGTGCAATTTGCATATTTATTGTTTCAATTATTTTATTAACTTATCGATTACTTCCAAGAATTATTTTTTCAAACCAAAAGTTCGATGAGTATTGACTAAATGTCAATTTTACAATTTATATTAGATTTCAACATCAAAAATATGCTTTCCCTTTTCAATATGCCATATTTTTTTACTGGAGTAGATTGACAGTTTTATTTGGCCTTGCCAAAGTTACTCAATTGCAAATCGAAATATTGTAAAAAAAATAATATTATGACCTTTTCATAATTTTTATTTTTCGATTGAAGTTTTTTCCTCGTTTTCCAATAAATGCCATTTTAGAAATTCGATTAAATTAGCAAATTCTGCAAAAATAGTTTGTTTGAGTTTTATGTTTAACTTCAGTTGTTTTTGTTGTTGTTATGATGCCATTGAATTATGCCATCGAAAATGCTAATTTGCTCAAAATTTATTTAACCACTTAAGGGTAAATAAAACACACAAACTGCTTTTTATTATCCTTAAGCTAAATCCAGTCAAGTTGAATGTTGCTGTCCTTGTCGTTGTTGTTTTGACTGCCAACAGTCCTTTAAGTAGTCAAACAGCCAATGGAAAAAGTAATCCAGCAAAAATACTAACGTTAAGATGCCAACAACTCGAAACGATGAAGAAGATTTTAATGGTTGTAACGGTACAGGCAGTAGAGAAGGCGATAGTATTGAAGAACTATGGGAAGGATTCTATCAATGGTTAAGTTTGGCAAATTTTTAACGCAACTGAATGTAAGGAAAAATGAAAATCTAACATTGCGTTTTTTTACCCTCTTGACACCCGACTAAAGGTCATCAAATATTACTAATATTCAGTAGACGAGGGCTGTACTTGTCCAGATTCTCTTTACCGTAGGTTATGTTGTGATTTTGGGCTTTCAATTGCGGCCTATAGATCGACTCCAAAAATAGAAAAAAACACACACAAAAAGTTAAGTTTTCGGTCCACTTCATCCCAAAATTATTATCTGATCATCACCGAAAATTATAGGCGTTGTCCTTGACCAAAATTGGAATCTCATGGATAACTTCAAAGCGATCAGCGCTATATTTCCGCCGTTTAGTGTGGTAATGGGTTACTAAATAATGTCTGAATACGTAAGCACCTGTAAATATTTAAGTGTAACTCCCACATCTGAGGACATACGACCATATAATTGGTATCCATTTAAAGGTCAACCACTCCTCTTGAACATGCTATCAACTTCTCGGGTCTAGGTCCTTCAGGGGCAAACATATACGCCATAGAATACAAATTTTGCCATTTTTCATACAAAGGTCAGGGTCCATTTGATCCGCTAAATATTGACCGATCTTTATCAAAACAGGCATGCTTATTCTTTGGCCCGATCCCCTTCTTCACACAAAAATTCGCGGGTCTTGGGCTATAATTGCGGCCTCTAGATCGACTCAGCTAGTCGAGATATGACGATGGGCTGGCGTTGACAACATAGTTCACAATTTGAAACTTCTGGTGTCCAGTGGATTACAAAGCTCTCCATGGCAAAATTACAGGTATAAATCCACTTACATCTGGTGGAAGCAGATGTCAACAGCC
>NW_026878994.1:0-26082 GCF_032173495.1 Musca vetustissima
ATATATCCTTTAGAAAAACATTCCTTACAAAATCTGCACATATCTTAGACCATGCAAAAATATTTTAAAAATATTCACACCTATGCTGCATATTTGAAAAAATATATGTTAACCAGTAAGGAAAGTAGTAAAGTCAGACTCGACCGACTATATGATACCCTTCATCAGTTTATGTAATATGTACGTATGCACGTACACCTTTCTGCAACCTATGCTAATTTTAATTTCAATCGGGCAGATTAAGAATCGTTTGCTACTCAGTATGCCGCACTGTTAAAAATATAGTCTCAATCAGACACCCCTTCCAAATATATATGGTACGTTGTGTAAAATTTCGTGTCAATTCGACAAACATTAGGAGTTTAGTGCACCATTTACCTACAATCGGGCGAAAATATATATGTGGGACCTATATCTAAATCTGAATCGATATTCTCTAAAAAAAACACACCTCATTCTAGACTCAATTCAGTAAATTATGCCAAATTTGGTGGAAATCGAAAGATATGTAGGGATTTTGGAGCAACATTTACATTAAATCGGACAAAAAAAAAATATATATATATATATAAAAGAGCTTAGTGTTAAGTGAGTGAGTGACTGACTGACTGACAGATCATCGCCCAGACGAAACGGCTGAAGCTAGAAAGCTTGAAATTTTGGGTGTGGGTTGTTGTTGGGGTGTAGGCGTGAGATAAGGCTGGGTTTTTGGAAATTCGAACTAGAAGGGTACGAAATGTATTAAAATGTACAAAATATGGTACCATCTGTATTATGCGAACGAGAAGAGCTAGAATTCTGAAATTTGGAATGTGGGTCACTGATGGAAAGTTAGAAAGGGTTCTTGGAAATTCGACCTATAAGTGTACTAAAAGTACTAAACATTACTAAATTTAGTACTAGTGGTATATATATTGAACATATATATAGCTAGAATCATGAAATTTTATGTGGAATTCAAGTTGGAAAGTAGTGTTGATGTATAGAAATGGTTTAAGAAATTCGTATTCGAATTTTTATACATATAAAAAGTACAAAATGGTACTAAATTTGGTACTATTTGCATTTAGTTGAGTGTAAAATTATGGAATCCTGAAATATGAATTAGGACTACTATTGGAGTACAGGAATGTGTTAGCTTAAAAAAATAGACCGATTTTCAGCTGTGGTCTTCAAATTGGGAATTAAAATGACTGTTGGAGTGTTGGATTGAGGTAGTATAGGAAATTCGTACTTATTGGTACGAAAAGTACTATATGGTACTAACTTTAGTACAATTTGGATTTTGCTTGAATGGATAGAGCTGAAAACCTCAAATTTGAAATTTAGGTTACTGTTGAAGATTGAGCTATGGAGACATATTTAGAAGTTTGTATTTATGTGTACGAAAAGTACTAAACAGCACTAGATTTGGTACAATTTGGATTTGGGTGAACGGAGAGAGCTGGAAACCTAAAATTTGGAATAATGGTTACTGTTGGAATATAGAATTGAGATATGGAAGCATAGTACTTATGTGTACTAAATGGAAACTTATAATTGAAAATAAAATTACTGTTAGAGTACAGGATTTAGACAGTGTTGGAAATTAAAACTCATAAATAGAAAAAGTACTAAATGGTCCTAAATATGGTCTAATTTGGATCTATGTGAACAGATAGGGCTAGGTTCCTGAAATTTATGATTAAAATTACTGTTGCAGTGTGGAATTGAGGCAGTTTTAGAAGCTCGTACTTATGTCTACGAAAAGTAATAAATGGTACCAAATTTGGTACAATTTGGATGTTGGTGAACGTATAGAATTGGAATCTTTAAATGTGATCTTAAGGGTATTATTGGAGTGCATGACTAAGGTAGTTATGGAAATTCGTACTTATGGGTACAATTTGGACTTAGGTTGGGAGTGTAGGAAATTACAGAATAGTACCAGTTTGGTACAATTTAGAAAAAAAAACAGAAATGAAATTTTTAAATTTGGACTTATTGATTACTAATTGAAAGCAGGTTTGGAATATTGAGGTAGGTTTGAAATATGGGTACGAAAAGTACAGAATGGTACAATTTGGATTTGGTGGAATTAAGATTACTGTTGGAGTGTAGGATTAATGTAGTTAATGTAGTTTTGGTTGAATCCTTATATTTGGGATTTATATTACTTTAAAGTGTGGTATTAAGCTATGGAGACAACTTTGGAAACTCGAATTTATGTGTACGAATAGAAAATAGAAATGAATATAAAATGCATTACATTTTGATAGGAATACTGATCTATTTTTAATCTGTAATGGAAATAGGAAAGAGATTTCGGAAAATAGTGATTATGTGTATGAGCTGTAGGAATAGAAGTGGAACTATATAGAATTATGGTACAACAAATTATACCGTATTCACGATTTCCATATGAAATGTTATTATTATTTTTGTATTCCTTTCCACATACGAAGTAGCGGGCACTTTGCTAGTATATATATATATCAACCGATTTTCAGTTTCATCATCAATCTAGACTTAATTCAGTACGCCATGCCAAATTTCATGAAAATCGAAAGACATATAGGGGCTTTGGTACACCATTTACATTAAATCGGACGAAAATATATATGGGAGCTATATCTAGACTTAATTTAGTACGCTATGTAAAATTTCGTGCAACTCGAAAGATATAATTGGGTGCACAGTTTACATTAAATCGGACGAAAGTATATAAGGGATCTATAACTAAATCTGAAACAATTTTCACGAAACTTAGCACACATCACTCTAGCCTTCACTCAGTACGCTATGCCAAATGTCGTGCAAATCGAAGGATATATAGGGACTTTGGTGCACTATTTACCTCAAATCGGACGAAACTATGTATGGGAGCTATATCAACTTCCGAAACCCTACCGAAAAAATTGACCTATTTTCACAATTTTTTGAGGAGTGATTTGGAACCTATTAAAAAACGCGCTCTATAACCACAAAATACCGAAAATTGGGGGTACCTTACATGGGAGCTATGCCTATATATATATATATATATATATACTTTAGAGGGTCGAAAATGAATTTTTCGTTGACTTACAAACGGAATAACAAAATTAATATACCCTCCATACTATGGTGGAGGGTATAACAAATCCAAGGCTTTAGAATTTGTTCTAAACATTTTTTTAATTTAAAATTTTAATTTTATTAATTAAAGTTTGTTGTATTTCATGTCTTGAATTGGATTATTGCAGTTTCTTAACCTTATATTTTGTGTCCTAATTTTTATTGTCAAAAAAAAATTGTGTATTCTAATTGTTACCCAAAATAAATTCCCTTTCTTCCAAAAGCCACTTCGAAATTACTGGTATCTCAATAAATCTAAAGTTATGCCATTTACAAATGGCCCAGAAAAACCTCCCCATTATGAATAATTTTCAAATTTCCAAACAAAAATTAGGAAAAACTTAAAAACAAAAAATCTTACCAAAAACCCTCTAAAAATTTAAATACTAATACCCCCTCCCCATTACCAACAAATTTTAATTGTAAGGTTAACGCTTGTCGAACAGCATAATAAAGCCTTTCTGCGGTCCGTTTGTTGAATGAATGGACGAACAACGCCACTATTAACACCGAAACCTTTATTATCTGTGTCACAAATCTGTTCGAGTAGGCTGGCAGTTGGCAACATTCCAACCGACCGAACCAAACAAACAGAAAAAATTAGTTTTATTTCCCTCAATTACTGGCAATGGCATTTTGATTTTTTTTTTAGTGTTACAATGGCCAGTCTACCTCCCCATATCTCTCTCTTCTCACTTTTATCAAATGCCATCGTCCTGCAAGCCGCCAGCCACAAAGATGAATATCGGGTTAAACTAATTTTTGGTTGGTATGTTATCTCTAGATCGTATGTACGTACTTCTTCTTATTCTATTACTTGTTGTTATTGCTGTTGTTGTTGTTCTTTTATTACTATCTTCGTTTTTTCTGTTTTTTTGTTGGGCTAACTGAAAATAGCTGCTGAACATTGTATCTTGATGGCGAATGCCATTCACAGTTCCTTCATTTTTTGGGGAATTTTTTACTTGTGCTTCGTTTTTTTTTCTTGTGCGTAACAAAATTCTTTGCTCTTTTTCCTGCCTTTCTCTCCCCATCTTTGGACTTTGGTATTCCATTGAGGATGTACGCAATTTTAATTGAATATAAAAATAAAAATGCACATAAAAATAAAACAAGTAAGTAAATAATAAAACGAAAAGAAATGCGAAGAAAGATTTTTTTGTTTGAAATATTCAAAGTGGTCAGCTAAGGAAGCTAGAAGGATGTGGTTGATTTCGATGTATTGGATGGGAATGTAGAAAGCAAATTGTGGTTCATTTAAAACAGCAGGAGGTTTGAGTGTCTCAGGGTGAAATCTTGGAAATGCGTTCATCAGATTTCCAGCGGTTTGCAGGTATATTTTTTGAGGACTTTAGATCCAAATTGGTGTATTTTTTACATCAGACTATGAATTGTTACAGAAGGACTATCAACCAATGACGGGGATTTTGAAATAATTTTTTATTCCAGGACTAACAGAGCTAAAAGGATAGTTTTTATACCCTACACAACTATGTTGTCAGGGTATTACAGCTTTGTGCAACCCCAAAAGTTTGTAACGCCGCGAAATATTGGTCCTAGACCCACCTTTAAGTATACCGATCGTCATATCTCGACTAGCTGCGTCGATCTAGACATGTGTGTCCGTCCATTATAATTTGTAAACACGATACAGGCCACAGTTATGGACCAATCTTCACGAAATTTTGCATGTAGGATGGGTTCTGGCCAATGAAGACCCCTATTGGAAAGATCGGTTAATATTTAGGGGATGAAATGGACCATATACTAAATTTTTGTCGGTTTTTCTAGCCGCTCCAGAGGCCACAATAATGGCCCCACCATCGTGAAATTTTGCATGGAGGAGATCGGGCGAAAGAATAAGCATGCCTGTTTTCATAAAGATCGGTCAATATTTAGCGGGTCAAATGGACACTGACGTTTGTGTGAAAAATCACAAAATGTGTATTCTATAGCGTATATATTTACCCCTGAAGGACATAAACCCGAGAAGTTGATATTATATCCAAGAGGAGTGGTTGACCTTTAAATTAATACCAATTATATTGTTGTATGTGCTCGGATGTGGGAGTTACACCTAAATATTTACAGGTATCTCCGTATTCGTATATTATTTAGTAACACATTATCACTCTAGAGAGCGGAACTATAGCGCTGATCGCTTTGAAATGTTCCATGAGGACAACGCCTATAATTTTCGGTAATGATCAGATAATAAGTTCGGAATGAAGTGGACCGAAAACTTAATTTTTTGTGTTATTTTCGAGTCGATCTATATACCACTAATGAAAACCGAATATCACAACACAACTCACGGTGAAGGGAATCTGGACAATAGCTGTACTGAATACCCGTAATATTCGGAAAATATGTCAGTGTGAGGAAGAAGAGCTGTTTACCTCTAATCGGGCAAGAAATATTTCCAAGACTCGGAATAAACATCCGCAGAAAATTTGAGTTCCGTAGTAGTTGTGTAGGGTATCGTATGGTCGGCCCAGTCCGACTATACTGCTCCACTCACTGGTTTTATATTATTTTTATATTTTTAAAGATATACAATAGATGTGGATATTTTGAGGGATTTAGCCGCATCTTCCAAACGAAAAGTTATTAATTAGACATTAAGAGCTTTGGAAGGTTGACATACATCAGACTATGAATTGTTACACAAGGACTATCAACCAACGACGGGGATTTTTAAATAATAGTTTAAATAGGATAGTTTTTTATATTATTTCTATATTTTTAAGGATATACAGATGTCGTCGCATCTGAAAAGGCTCAAATTTTGGGCTTCGAGGTTTTGGGAGCATACATTATTACTCCCATATAAAGGTCCTGTTCAATCTTCGTCATTATACCCCTCACCACACTGTGATACAGGGTATTATGTCTTTGTGTATATGTTTGTAACAGGCAAAAGGAAACGAGATAGACACACGGCTCCTTTTGAGAATATGCATAGAATCACTTTCTGAGTCGATTTATGCATGTCCGTCCGTCCATCCATGTGTCCATGTTACATTGTAAAAAAAGTGCAGGTCGCATTTATGATCCGTTTTGGATGAAATTTGACAGAGCTTATCTATTTGGCCCAATGGCGAATCCTATTTAAGGGGACCGCCCCCATTCTCGGGGTCAAAATTTTTTTAATTTAATTCGATTCTACACTAATTCAAGAATGTTCCTACAAATTTTCAAGTGAAAATCTCAAGAACTCTTGAAAATATAGCCGATTTATTGTGTCAGCATCAAGTGACGGCTAAAGGGCTTCTCAAACTTTAAACGCGTTTTTCTCTTTTGCGAATGGCGGGCACGATAACTCAAAAACTAATAACCCAATCGATTCCAAATTTTTACACGTTTCTCTGTGAGTATATATCTATCGTATGAACTAGGATAAAGCCAACCGGTGAAGATCTTCCTTATTATACCCTTCACCACACTGTGGTACAGGGTATTATGTCTTTGTGCATATGTTTGTAACAGGCAAAAGGAAACGAGATAGACACATGGTTCCTTTTGAGAATATGCATAGAATCACTTTCTAAGTCGATTTATGCATGTCCGTCCGTCCGTCCGTCCGTCCGTCCGTCTGTCCATGTATTTTTGTGAGCAAAGTACAGGTCGCATTTATGATCCGAATTGGATGAAATTTGGCACAGCTCATTTGTTTGGCCCAAGGACGAACCCTATTGTAATTGGGAAAAATCGGTTCAGATTTAGATATAGCTCCCATATATATATTTAACCGATTTAATGTAAACGGTCCCTATATATCTTTCGATTTGCACGAAATTTGGTACAGCCTAATCATTTAGGTCTAGAATGATGTCTGCCAAGTTTCGTGAAAATCGGTCAAAATTTAGATATAGCTCCCATATATAGTTTCGTCCGATTTAATGTGAATGGTGCCCCAAAGCCCCTATATATCTTTCGATTTGCACGAAATTTGGCATAACGTATTGAATTAAGCCTAGAGTGATGTCTGCCAAGTTTCGAGAATATCGGTCCAGATTTAGATATAGCTCCCATATATAGTTTCGCCCGATTTCATGTAAATGGTGCACCAAAGTCCCTATATATCCTTCGATTTGCACGAAATTTGGCATAACGTACTGAATTGAGCCTAGAGTGATGTCTGCTCCAAAGTCCCTATATATCTTTCAATTTGCACGAAATTTGGCATAACGTACTGAATTAAGCCTAGAGTGATGTCTGCCAAGTTTCGAGAAAATCGGCCCAGATTTAGATATAGCTCCCATATATATTTTCGTCCGATTTTATGTAAATGGTGTACCAAAGTACCTATATATCCTTCGATTTGCACTAAATTTGGCACAACGTACTGAATTGAGCCTAGAGTGATGTCTGTCTTGTTTCGTGAAAATCGGTTTTGATTTATATATAACTCCCATATATAGTTTCGTCCGATTTCATGTAAATGGTGCACCAAAGTCCCTATATATCCATCGACTTGCAGGAAATTTGGCATAACATACTGAAGTGAGCCTAGAGTGATGTCTGCCAAGTTTCGAGAAAATCGGTCCTTATTGGGCATCAAACTGCTCATGTTAGTCAGATTGACATCAAATTTTGCACAACTTACAACATTGAGCATAGAATTACGTAGTTGCGTTTTCCAGAAGTACAGATATAGCCCAACGGATGACCTATTTATATTTGTTTGAAGTCGATCTACATACTTTTGTCCCATTGTAACAAACGAATGACATGTTTATGGATAGATCTAGGTATTTTATTTCATCCAATCTCATGTTAATAGTCCTGTTTAATATACCCACAGTGGTGAAGGGTATCATATAGTCGCCCCCGTCCGACTTTACTACTTTCCATACTGGTTTTTTAACATGGTTTTTGGTCAAAAATCTACGATTTTCCAAAAATATTTTTTCAAAGGTCCGCCATTTTGTTAATTTTAGATCAAAGTCAATAATCCTAGTTCATACGAGAGCCAGACATGTACTCTCTCTAACACCGTTGGAATTTTCGGATTCCGATGTTTCAGTGAGGAGTTATCATACCCGCCATCAAATATAAGGACTTTTCTTTAATTACACAAAACAATAACAAAAAATTTTTGTAAATTATTTTTCTTCCTTTTTAAATCTTCAAATATATATGTGCAAAGTTACAAACCTTTACAAGCATTGGTAATAATTTACCAGCCCATTGAAAATCTTGAAAAAAAAATAAAATCGAGAATGGGGTTCCCTTAAATTGGAAAAAATCGACTTAGATTTAGATATAGCACCCATTTGCACGAAATTTGGCATGGCATATTGAATTAAGCCTAGAATGATGTATGTTAAAATTCGGGCAAATCGGTTTAGATATAGATATATATATTTTCATCCGATTTCATGTAAATGGTGTACCAAAGTCCCTATATATCTCTCGATTTGCACGAAATTTTGCATAGTGTACTGAATTGAGTTTAGAATGACGTGCGTTAAGTCTAGAATTAATTCTGCCAAGTTTCATGAAAATCGGTCCAGATTTAGATATAGCTCCCATATATAGTTTCGTCCGATTTTATGTAAATGGGGCACCAAAGTCCCTATATATCTTTCGATTTGCACCAAAGTTGGCATAACGTACTGAATTGAGCCTAGAGTGATGTCTGCTAAGTTTCGTGAAAATCGGTCCAGATTTAGATATAGCTACCATATATAGTTTCGTCCGATTTCATGTAAATAATGCACCAAAGTCCCTAAATGTATTTCTATTTGCACGAAATTTCGCACAGTGTATTGAATTAGGCCTAGAATGATGTGTGCTAAGTTTCGAGTAAATCGGTTCAGATTTAAATATAGCTCGATATATAGTTTCGTCCGATTTTATGTAAATGGTCCACTAAAGTCCCTATATATCTTTCGGTTTGCACGAAGTTTGGCACAGCGTTATGAATTAGGTGGTATATATTTCGTGAAATCGGTTCAGATTTAGATATAACTTCTATTTAGTGTAGGTTGCAGAATGACATGTTTATGGATCCAATTTCATTTTACTGGTCCAGTAAAAATATGACGTCTGTTAGGATTCATCTGTTGAATATACCCAAAGTGGTGAAGGGTACCATATAGTCGGCCCCGTCCGATTTTACTACTTTCCTTACTGGTTTTTTATTTCATTTTGAAGAAAAATTTTTTAATGTTTGATTTTTAAAGAATATTAAATTTCGATGATTATCAGAACCATTGGAGTGAATTATCAAGAATGTAATTGTAGGTTTTAAAAGATGTTGTTAAAGAATATTAACACTAGAACGCCGAAGGCGGTCATTTTGACTGCTTTCCAATTTCAAGTACAAAAGCAACTGTGCATTTAATGACACTTTTTTTTAATAATGGTGGCTTTTTGTACCTCATAAAATTACGTTTATTATAAAAAATTCACCAAATTTAAAAAAAAGTGTCATTAAATGCACAGTTGCTTTTGTACTTGAAATTGGAAAGCGTTCAAAATGACCGCCTTCGGCGTTCTAGTGTTTAGGCATATTACTTTAAATAATACAATAAAAATTATCTCAATTTTTTAGTAGAATATAGTTGTAATTCATAAAACACTTTTTTAATGGAATAATGTGATGAGGGTTTGTCATAAAACAAAAACTTACCTAATCTTATCCCGCCATTTAAAAAAAGACACACCGCTTAGTTTTCAATTTAAATTCCATTGGTACGGCACTTAGGCCTCGTCTATACAGTCGCTTACCTAAAAATAAAAGATTTTCTTTAATTGTAACATATGTGAATTGTTAAAACCTGCGATGTTTGCCCTCTATTAAACCGATTTAGTTCCTTCCTCTAAAAAGGTCCACATTTTTACAATTTGTTAATCCAATATAAGTGGCATAGATTGACCGATTTGATTCAATCTTTGCACATCGTACCATTTTTAACAAGCAACGTTCTAGTACCAATGTTGGATCCATCGATCCAATTCCTCCACAAATGGACAAAATTTTGACCAAAGACATTTATTGAAATTTTCAAAATGAAAATTTTGTTGAAGAAATTATTTTTGTTTAGAAAAAAACCAAACACTACTAAACAAATGCCAAACTGAAAAAAAAATCAACAATAGCTGTGTCTGGTTACTTTTACAGTAACATTTACTCAGTACGTTCTATTTCAGGGAGTAAGCCGTTTTTATTCTCTTTTGCAATAATACTGAGAAAAGTAACCTGACAACATCCATTAAGCTTTTGCACAAAAATCTCGTAATTTAATTTAGTATAGTACCCATAGAATGATACAATCCCATTTGCGGTACTTTTAAGACTTTTGCCGCATTTTCCAACCAATGGGCTTGTAATTTGGTATAAAAAGTTCTGGAAGGCTGACTTATATACAATTTTGTGCGCTGTATATATAGGTCCAAGTTTTGATATAACTTTAAATAAAAGATTTTTTTCTCATGGTAGTGGATATTAAAGAATAAAAACTAGTAAGGAATGTAGTAAAGTCGGACTGGGGCGACTGTAGGATACCCTTCACCACCTTGGGTATATTATACATATGTATCTTAACAGACCTCGCCTTTTCGAAGGAAAATTCGACGTGAAATTGAACGAACTTAAATATGTGATCTTTAGCAAAATGTAAAGCGACTAACATCAATCCCTACAATTATATATGGAATATAGTATAGCTTTCATATATAATTGTGGAATCTGAACCGATTTCAAGGAAACTTGCCAGAGAATAATTTATACTAACTTCAGGACGATGTATCTATCGGCACAGTTATGGGTCTTTAGTGCATCATTTAGTTAAAATCGGACAAATATATATATATATATATATAGGAGGTATATGTAAATCTGAACCGATTTTGATGAAAATTATCACACATCATTCGTGTAAATCGAAAAATATATAAAGGCTTTGTTGCTACATTAACATAAAATTAGACGAAACAAGTGAGAAAGCGTTAAGTTTGGCCGGGCCGAAAATTTGGTTTTATCCCATCTTATTATTTCTTCCAAACTTAGTTCAAGTCCGAATTTGGGGAATATCGGTCCATGCTTTCTGGTACCTCCCACACAGGGGCTACGGCTAAGCCTAAATGAAGGCTATAGTTCACATATAGTTCATTATCGCACCGTTCTAGTTTTTTTAGCTCGATATCCTTCGCAGGTGAAATGATTACGACAGACTCTTAGAACCAAACCCAAAACGCGGAACAAATTAGATAACTATTTTATATAAAAAATGGGGTTATATGGGGACTACCCCTAAAAGGGGTTGACTATTAATAATTTTTGGTAGGGAGATTTGTTACCATATACGGCTACAAAATACCAAATTTCAGGGAATTCGGTTGAAAACGCACTCAGGAACCTCATAATACCGAAATTTGGGGGTACCTATATATGGGGGCTACCCGAAAAAATGGACCTATATTCATAATTTGGTACCTATTAAGAACTCAAAATATTAATTTACAGCCAATTCGATGTAAAAATGCGATCAAAACCCCCAAAATACTGAAAATTGGAAGGTGCCGTTATATGGGGGCTACCAGAAAAAGTGGACATGTACTCATTTTTTGTGGAGACATTAAGTACATAATAAGAACCCAACGTACAAAATTTCAGCGAATTCGGTTGAAAAACACGGTCAAGAGCCCCAAAATACCGAAAATTGGGGGGTACACTTATATGGGAGCTATGCCTAAACGTGGACCGATATATCCCATCTTCGAACTTGACCTTGCCTGCAGACAAAAGACAACCCTGTGCAAAATTTCAGCACCCTATTTCAATTCCTTCAGAAGATAGCGTGATTACAACAGACGGACGGACATGGCTAGATCGTCTTAGAATTTTACCCTGATCAAGAATATATATATATACGTTATAGCATCGGAAATAAATATTTCGATGAGTTACAAACGGAATGACAAAATTAATATACCCTCCATACTATGGTGGAGGGTATAAAAAGGGGGTTATAAGGGGACTAACCCTAAAAAGAGTGAATATTAATAATTTTTGGTAGGAAGATTTGTTACCATATACGCTTACAAAATACCAAATTAAAGCGAATTTGGTTGAAAACCGTACTCAAGAACCCCAAAATACCTAAAGTTGGAGGGGACCCTTATATGGGGGCTACCCGAAAAAATGGACCTATATTTATAATTTTTAGTGGAGAGATTTGATACCCAATAAGAACTCAAAGTACTAAATTACAGCCAATTCGGTGAAAAAAATCCGGTCAAAACCCCCCAAAAACTGAAAATTGAGAGATATCGTCCTATGGGGACTACCAGAAAAAGTGGACCTATATTTATAATTTTTAGTGGAGAAATTTGGTATTCGAAAAGAACCCATGTTACCAAATTTCAGCGAATTCGGTTGAAAAACGCACTCAAGAACCCTGAAATACTGCAAATTTGTGGGTACCCTTATATGGGAGATATGCCTAAACGTGGACCGATATAGCCCATCATCGAACTTGACCTGCCTGCAGACAAAAGACGACTCTATGCAAAATTTTGGCGTTCTATCTCAATTCGTTTAGACGCTAGAGTGATTACAACACACAGACGGACATGCTTAGATCGTCATAGAATTTTACGCTGCTCAAGAATATATATACTTTATAGGGTCGGAAATGATTATTTCGATGCGTTCCAAACGGAAAAACAAAATAAATATACCCTCCATACTATGGTGGAGGGTATAAAAATATATGGGAGCTATATCTAAATCTGAACCGATTTTCACGAAACTTAGCACACATAATTTTTGACTCAATTCAGTACCGTATGTCAAAAATCATGTATATCGAAAGATATATAGAGACTTTGGTGCACCATTTACATTAAATCGGGCGAAAATACAGTGTGGTGAAGCGTATAAACAAATTATGCCATCATTTCAGTATTTATATTTGTTTGGCAATTTTTTGCGTATTAAACTTTCTACACATGAGGACATCCCATATATTTCCATATCATTCAGATTATGGTGGCTTAAAAATACCGGCGATTTCTTGTTTAATTTTACAAAATGTGCGTGTTTTATTGTTATAAAAATGTATCTCAACGTACTTCAATTGTTGCCTCTGGGCATATCAGATAATATTTCCATCACATCTCCTTTACCACATACCTGTAAAAAACCTTTCAACGAACAGTTTGTCCCAAACCTACAACATATTCAAAAAAAAAAATCTGATAAAATTTAAATCATTCTATTCAAATGTCATAAAATTATTGGCTACATCCTCTCTGCAATGCACACAAGTAAATCCTTTCTAAGAAAATAAAAATATGAAATAAAGAAAACATTAAAATATAAAACGTCTTAAAACAAATCACATTGCATTCGGAAACAGCTTTCGATGATAAACATTTTCATTTCCTGTTTTGTTTTTGTATTTTTTTTATATTTTTATTTCATTTATGTGGGGCGGAAAGGAAACACCAAAAAAAACGGCAGCAACATAAAATTGAAAGGCGAAACAAAACAGAGAGCAACACCCATTCCGTTTATTAAAATGTGGCACAGACATGTCGTTCAAAACCGGCAGGCGGGGAGGTTGGTTGGCTGGCATTCAGGCAGTCGGGTATTCGGGCAGTTACAAAACAACCAACTAACAGCCTTTTAGGACCTTTAGAGAAAGCCTTTAAGGAACGTTGTCGTGGCTGTCGCCGCCAACAACAACTGCCTCAAAGCCCTGGCATACAGGACCATGATGATGACGATGATGTTTGTCTGAGTAAATCCATGAGGATATGGACATGAATGCAAAGCGACAGCAGTATAGCAGCAGTCAGGTCGCCTGTTGGGTTTTTGTCTTGCTGTTGTTGTTGCTGCTCTCTAAACTATATGAATCTTTTCTGGCTGAGCTGAGTTGAGCGTTTAAGTGAATTTGTTGGCCATTCGTTTTGTTGCTACATCTCTGAGATTAATAAAATATGATCTTTTTTAGGGGACAACGACAGGACGAGCGACTGGTCAGTTTTGGTTACATTGTGTTGTGCCAAAAATTTCTTATTTTTTTATGAATATTTTTCTTACTCGCTTCGGCGACAAATGACCATTTAAATCGCTCATTCATAATGTAATTGTTTAAATGTTTGCACAAAATGGTCATAAGCCAACTGAGATGGACATAGGAAATCGAGAAATTTTAATTGTCGCAGATAGTCAAACAATCTTCTGAAGGAACTTCAATTAAAAAAAAAAAAAAACAAGTGAGAAAACCATTCTCATTGGAAGACATTTTTGAAGAAAATGTAAGGTCCTTGAAAAAAAAATATTCTTCTCCAATAAATCCACGCCTTATGGAAGGTCCTTGAAGACTATTCATTCATATATCCACGCCTTATTGAAGGTCCTTGAAAACTATTCTTTCATAAATCCACGCCTTATTGAAGGTCCTTGAAAACTATTCTTTCATAAATCCACGCCTTATGGAAGGTCCTTGAAAACTATTCTTTAAAAAACCACGCCTTATGGAAGGTCCATGAAAATCATCCTTTAATAAATTGCCTATTGCAGAGAAGGTCCTTGTAAATATTGTTTGAAAAAATCCACGCCTATTGCAGAGAAAGTCCTTGTAAATATTGTTTAAAAATTCACACCTATTGCAGAAAAGGTCCTTGTAAATATTGTTTAAAAAATCCACGCCTATTGTAGAGAAGGTCCTTGTAAATATTGTTTAAAAAATCCACGCCTATTGCAGAGAAGGTCCTTGTAAATATTGTTTAAAAAATCCACGCCTTTGCAGAGAAGGTCCTTGTAAATATTGTTTAAAAAATCCACGCCTTTGCAGAGAAGGTCCTTGTAAATATTGTTTAAAAAATCCACGCCTTTGCAGAGAAGGTCCTTGTAAATATTGTTTAAAAAATCCACGCCTTTGCAGAGAAGGTCCTTGTAAATATTGTTTAAAAAATCCACGCCTATTGCAGAAAAGGTCCTTGTAAATATAGTTTAAAAATATTCTTTAAAAAATCCACGCCTATTGAGAAAAGGTCCTTGTAAATATTGTTTAAAAATATTCTTAAAAAAATCCACGCCTATTGCAGACCAGAAAAATATATTTTAAAAAATCCACGCCTATTGCAGACCAGAAAAATATATTTTAAAAAATCCACGCCTATTGCAGAGAAGGTCCTTGTAAATTGTAAAAATATTGTTTAAAAAATCCACGCCTTTGCAGAGAAGGTCCTTGTAAATATTGTTTAAAAAATCCACGCCTATTGCATAAAAGGTCCTTGTAAATATTCTTTAAAAAATCCACGCCTATTATAGAGAAGGTCCTTGAAAAAATATTCTTTAAAAAATCCACGCCTATTATAGAGAAGGTCCTTGAAAAAATATTCTTTAAAAAATCCACGCCTATTATAGAGAAGGTCCTTGAAAAAATATTCTTTAAAAAATCCACGCCTATTATAGAGAAGGTCCTTGAAAAAATATTCTTTAAAAAATCCACGCCTATTATAGAGAAGGTCCTTGAAAAAATATTCTTGAAAAAATCCACGCCTATTATAGAGAAGGTTCTTGAAAAAATATTTTTTAAATAATCCACGCCTATTATAGAGAAGGTCCTTGAAAAAATATTCTTTAAAAAATCCACGCCTATTATAGAGAAGGTCCTTGAAAAAATATTCTTTAAAAAATCCACGCCTATTATAGAGAAGGTCCTTGAAAAAATATTCTTTAAAAAATCCACGCCTATTATAGAGAAGGTCCTTGAAAAAATATTCTTTAAAAAATCCACGCCTATTATAGAGAAGGTCCTTGAAAAAATATTCTTTAAAAAATCCACGCCTATTATAGAGAAGGTCCTTGAAAAAATATTCTTTAAAAAATCCACGCCTATTATAGAGAAGGTCCTTGAAAAAATATTCTTTAAAAAATCCACGCCTATTATAGAGAAGGTCCTTGAAAAAATATTCTTTAAAAAATCCACGCCTATTATAGAGAAGGTCCTTGAAAAAATATTCTTTAAAAAATCCACGCCTATTATAGAGAAGGTCCTTGAAAAAAGATTCTTTAAAAAATCCACGCCTATTATAGAGAAGGTCCTTGAAAAAAATATTCTTTAAAAAATCCACGCCTATTATAGAGAAGGTCCTTGAAAAAATATTCTTTAAAAAATCCACGCCTATTATAGAGAAGGTCCTTGAAAAAATATTCTTTAAAAAATCCACGCCTTTTATAGAGAAGGTCCTTGAAAAAATATTCTTTAAAAAATCCACGCCTATTGAGGAGAAGGTCGTTGAAAAAATATTCTTTAAAAAACCCACGCCTATCGAGGAGAAGGTCGTTGAAAAAATATTCTTTAAAAAATCCACGCCTATTGAGGAGAAGGTCGTTGAAAAAATATTCTTAAAAAAAATCCATGCTATTGACGAGAAGGTCCTTGAAAAAATATTCTTAAAAAAATCCAGGCCTATTGAGGAGAAGTTCGTTGAAAAAATATTCTTTAAAAAATCCACGCCTATTATAGAGAAGGTCGTTGAAAAAATATTCTTTAAAAAATCCACGCCTATTATAGAGAAGGTCCTTGAAAAAATATTTTTTAAAAAGTCCACGCCTATTATAGAGAAGGTCGTTGAAAAAATATTCTTTAAAAAATCCACGCCTATTTTAGCCCTTAAAAATACACGCCTATTTTTAGCCCTTAAAAAATCCACGCCTATTTTAGAGAAGGTCCTTGAAAAAATATTTTTTAAAAAATCCACGCCTATTATAGAGAAGGTCGTTGAAAAAATATTCTTTAAAAAATCCACGCCTATTATAGAGAAGGTCGTTGAAAAAATATTCTTTAAAAAATCCACGCCTATTGAGGAGAAGGTCGTTGAAAAAATATTCTTTAAAAAATCCACGCCTATTATAGAGAAGGTCGTTGAAAAAATATTCCTTAAAAAATCCACGCCTATTATAGAGAAGGTCGTTGAAAAAATATTCTTTAAAAAATCCACGCCTATTATAGAGAAGGTCGTTGAAAAAATATTCCTTAAAAAATCCACGCCTATTATAGAGAAGGTCGTTGAAAAAATATTCTTTAAAAAATCCACGCCTATTATAGAGAAGGTCGTTGAAAAAATATTCTTTAAAAAATCCACACCTATTATAGAGAAGGTCCTTAAAAAAATCCTCACCTATTGTAGACCCTAAAAAATATTCTGTAAAAAATTCGAGCCTCTTTTAAGTCCTTGAACAAATATTCTTTAAAGCATCCCGGCCTATTTTATGTCCTTGAAAAGGTCTTCTATTAAAAATCGACACCTATTGTTGATGCTTGAAAAATTATTCATTTAAAAATCCACGCCTATTGTAGGTCGTAGAAAAATATATTTCTTCGACTGTAATGTCAATACCGCAATATTCTTTAGCGGTTTTTATAATTGTGACCAAAAAAATATTTCCCTATTTATATACCCCCAATATCCTTCCCACTCATTGCACAACCTGTTTAATATGTAAGTTTGTATTTGGATTTATTTTCTTTATTTTTATGTTTTATTTTTTTCAATTTAAAGAATTTATTTAATACATACATACAAAAGCTTTCGTTAAATGATCCGATTAAATCGATTTCGCTGTGGGCAACACTGCACCAGCAACATCAACCGCCGCAGCCGTCAACCAAACCAAAGGCCTTTCGAAATCGCCAACCATATTATGCCCCGCAGGTGAATTTAATCATGAGTGACCAAAAATTATGGTCAATATATTTCCAAATGAGCTTCGTCGTCGCCGCCGTCAACCATTCGTTATTGGTTGGCAGTGGTGTTGTTGTTGTAGTTTTCTTCTTCACCACAAACAAACGAAATCAATTCACCCTAAAGGTTGAATTCATTCATTCACTAATTAGTGAAAATTATGTTGAAAAGTTTGTGAAGTACCGCGACGCGAATCGATGCGGTGCGACGCGATTACGCTGAAGATTACTATTTATGTGCGTAAGTGTGTCTAGCTGTGTGTGTTTGTGTGCTTCCGTGAGTTTGTATTTATACTTCCGCTTGAGATCACGTTCAAAGGCAGTTGTGTGGTGTTTGTTATTGCGTCATCGTCGTTATGTTGCCTGTGACATTTGCTTAACTGCTGATGCTGTTATTGCTGCTGCAGTCGTTACAAGCTTTTTACGCTCTGTTATGGAAGGACTTTTCCATTTACATATACAGAGACATATACACATACAGAGACACTCAGAGACATCGTTTGTGTATGCATGTCGTGATGTATTCTTGCCCAGTATTTAGTACATTATACTTAAGTGATTATGTATGGGTAGGTTTGTGTGCGTGTGTGTATGTTCATGTTCAAAGAACCGAGTCACCAAATTATGAAATTTATCGGTTTATTAAGGTGGGTTCAGGCTGCCGGGGAGAAGACAAAGTCGAAAAAATATTGTAAAAATTAAGAATACCCACAACTCAAAAACCAATAAGGAAAGTAGTAAAGTCGGACTGGGCCGACTATATGATACCCTTCACCACTTTGGGTATATTCTACATATGTATCCTAAGAGACGACGCGTTTTTTTTATATATTCAGTACCCTATACCAAAATTCGTGCAAATCGAAAGATATATAGGGACTTTGGTGCACCCATTACATAAAATCGGGTGAAAATATATATTAAGGAGCTATATCTAAATCTGAATCAATTTTCAGGAAACTTTACATCCTGGACTCAATTCAGTACACCATACCAAATTTCGTAAAAATCGAAATTTATATAGGGACTTTGGCACCTTATTTACATCGGACAATAATATATATGGGAGCTATATCTAAATCTGAACCGATTTTCACGAGACTTTGTACACATCATTCTAGACTCAATGCAGTACGCTATGCCAAAATTCGTGCAAATGAAAAGATTTCCATGGACTTTGGTGAAATCGGGCGAAATCGGGCGAAACTATATATGGGAGCTATATCTAAATTTGAACCGATTTTCATGAAACTTAGCACACATTATTACAGACACAATTCAGTACGCTATGCCAAATTTCTAAAGATATATAGGGTCTTTGGTTCACCAATTACATTAAATCGGATGAAAATATATATGGGAGCTATATCTAAATCTGAAACGATTTTCACGAAACTTGGCAGACATCATTCTCGATCTTATTCATTAATCTGTGGCAAATCAAAAGATTTTCAGGGACTTTAGTGGACTATTTACATAAAATCGGGCGGAGCTATATATGGGAGCTATATCTAAATCTGAACCGATTTTCACGAAACTTGGCAGACATCATTCTAGACTTATTTATTACGCTGTACCAAATTTCGTGCAAGTCAAAAGATTTCCGGGGTCTTTAGTGGACTATTTACCTAAAATCGGGCGAAGCTATATATGGGAGCTATATCTAAATCTGAACCAATTTCAATAGGGTTCATCCTTGGGCCAAACAAATGAGCTGTGCCAAATTCCATCCAATTCTGGTGATAAATGCGACCTGTACTTTGTTTACACTTTAACATGGACAGACGGACGGACGGACATGCATAAATCGACTCAGAAAGTGATTCTATGCATATTCTCAAAAGAAACCATGGGTCTATCTCGATTATTTTTGTCTGTTACAAACATATGCTCAAAGCCATAAACAATGACCATTAAGCCAAGGTTAACCATCTGGTGCCCTACAAAAACCACCACTGGACTATAACTTTCTTCGCAGTTATTTTGCAAAATTGCTAAAAAAATTGCGATACTACACAATGTATGCATATTTACACCCTTGTAATATTTTATCTTACAAAACTATGTTGTAATAATATTACAGTTTTGTGTAGTGTAAAAGTTTGTAACGCCTCGAATTATTGGTCCTAAACCCACTTTTTAGTATACCGATCGTTATATCTGAACTAGCTGTGTCGATCTAGACACGTCTGTTCGTCCGAACGTCCGTTTAAGTTTTGTAATGATCCGTTAATATTAAGAGGATCAAATGGTCCAAAAATTTACTTTTATCTGTTTTCCCCATTGCTCTAGGCGTCACAATTATAAGCCGAACTACTAGAACAACTAGAACCCTGATATAGCGAACAGTTCTGCATAATTAACTTAAAAATTACAATTTTTGACTTATGTCAGTCTTGCAGCAAATGAGCAATATTTCCCAATTGCTTTTTTTCTTGTTCACCAAACATTCTCATCAACCCAATTAACTGTACAAACATTTGCCTGTCTTTTGTTGCAATATATCCTCTTGTATGCGTGTGTTTGTTCCTACCATAAAGCGCTAGTACGAGTACATTTGTCATAAGCAAAATTATTGTTATTGCCATTTATTGTGGCTTAAACGATAACCAAGCAACAAACATATACACACACTGGCCAGTACATTCAGATCCTTAACTGTCCAGGCAGGAAATCGTTTAATAAACAATTGAGGAAAAAAATATTGAATATATACTTCTCTGCCACAAATATGGGTGGATACAAATAAAAATAATGCTAATAGGCTGTAATTTAAAGATGTTATTTAAATCGAGAAAAGGGAAATACATATGTGCGTTGTCTTTCAATTAAATGGAAATGTTAATTGTATATCAATTTGTCAATATCGGAAATATGACAATTTCCGATACATGACATGAATATAAACATTGGAAATCAGATGACAAGTAAAACTAATTTTGAAATCATTTGGAGACTGTTCAAACAGGATTAAACTGAAATACTTAATCAATATTTTAAGGTCCCTTCATGGTCCTAAAATAGGCGTGGATTTTTTATAGAAAATTTTTTCAAGGATCTAAATAAGGTGTGGTTTTTTAAAGGATAAAATAGGCGTGGATTTTTTATAGAATATTTTTTCTAGGACCTAAATAAGGTGTGGTTTTTTAAAGGATAAAATTGGCGTGGATTTTTTATAGAATATTTTTTCGAGGACCTAAAATAGTTGTAGATTGTTTAAAGGGTATTTTTTCAACGACCTTAAATAGGTATGGATTTTATATAGAATATTTTTAACGACCTTAAATAGACGTGTTTTTATACCCTACACAACTATGTTGTCAGGGTATTATAGCTTTGTGCAGCCCCAAAAGTTTGTAACGCCGCGAAATATTGGTCCTAGACCCACCTTTAAGTATACCGATCGTCATATCTCGACTAGCTGAGTCGATCTAGACATGTGTGGCCGTCCGTCCGTCCGTATGTCTGTCCATTATAATTTGTAAACACGATACAGTAAAGGGAATAAAAAAAAACCAGTAAAGAATGCTCAAAAGTCGGACGGGGCCGACCAACTTTGGCTACCAATCTGAAATTTATAAAAAGTTCAATGTCAATCTTCGAGCAAAATATGTAAAATATCTACATATAAATGGACGTATTTGGACGTAACCGTGGCATCCATCATTTGCTATGCTGCAACACAGTGCGCTATTCAAAATTTATCTCGACACAAAATCCAATACAAAACTCGATATGCATCAATCTAGACCTTATTCAGTACTCTCTGCAAAAGTTTTCTGAACCGATTTCAACAAAGCCTCGCATACATCAATCTGGGCCTAATTCAATACTCTGTGCAAAATTTGTCTCAATCGGAAACTATATGAAACTATATATGAGAGATATATCTAAATCTTAACCGATTTCAAAAAAAATTTGACATATATCAATCTAGACCTAATTCAGTACTATGTGAAAAATTTTGTCTCAATCGGACAAATATTGGGAGTTTGGTTCACCATTTACATAAAATCGGACGACACTATATATGGGAACTACAGTAAAATCCCGATAATTCGTAATGTCAAGGGGCCGATGGTTTAATACGAATTAACGAGGTTTTCGAATTAGCGGCAGAAAGAAAGAAAAAATACGAATTAACGAGGTTTTTATTCAATCGTGAGTATACATACCTATTTAGGTACGTATAATTTTTTTGTCAAAACAAAACATCTTAAAATCAATTCATTGTGACAAAAAAAAAAAATAATAATAAAATAAAATAATTCGTAATTCACCATGGCACGTATCACCCTTTAAACACATACTTTTCCTGAAAGTTGTGCCTTTTCACAAAGCGATCGAGTCATTCTTCTTTGAAATTGAAATTGTGTGAGCCCAATCTAGCGGCAAACGCTCTAGCATTTTCTCTCATAATCACTCCTTCAATTGGTATATTCGATTTACGGCTTTGTCAAAAGCATGCGACAAGCGACTCCTTAAGCTCCAGCAATTTACCTCCTGTTTTGCGAGATGTGGTAGCGACTCGCTACATCAATTTTTTCACTCATTAATGATGTCGAGCTTTATGCGAATAGATAGTGCCTAGTAGTGCGACAGTTTTGTGAAATCTGAATTAAATTCACTGAGCTGCAGAAAATGTGAATAGCCCGATCGATCAACGTTACGATAATAAAAGTTAGAGAAAGGCACACACAAAAACAAATGTATTGTCACTTCAGAGCCGATAATCACTTGTCAGCGCTACTTTAAAATGCACGAATGAACAGAAAGAGATAAACAAACCATTTTAAATTTATGAATTATTGAGGTTTACGAAGACAAATGCCTAAATTACAATATGTATTTAGGCATTTCGTTGGAAAAAATTTACGAATTATCGAGGGGACCGAAATGTATGGGATTTTTACGAATTATCGCGATTTTTCCAAGGGACCGCCATTTTGTTACGAATAAGCGGGGTTTACGAATTAACGGGGTTATGAATTATCGGGATTTTACTGTATATCTAAATCTGAACAGATTTTCTCCAATTTCAATAGGGTCCGTCCTTGGACAATATAAGTGACATGTGCCAAATTTCATCCAAATTGGATCATAATCATGCGTAAAACAACTCAGAAAGTGATTCTATGCATATTCTCAAAAGGAACCATGGGTCTATCTCGATTCCTTTTGCCTGTTACAAACATATGCATAAAGACATAATACCCTGTACCACAGTGTGTACTGAATTCCACTTCTATTCCTACATCTAATATCAAGTTTATTACCATTTAGTACTCTTCATACACATAAGCACTATTTTCCGAAATCTCTTTCTTATTTCCATTACACAGATTAAAAATAGATTAGAATTCCTATTATATATTTTAGCAAATACGTACAGGTTTCCCAATTAAGTTCCATTTAGCACCTTAACACATTTTCAAGACTACCCCCATACCACCAATCTAAATTCCAAATCTAACGATTCAACCAAACCTAAATTGTTTCAAATTTAGTACCATTCAGTACTCTACTTATGAGTACATAAGTAAAAATTTCTAAAACTACATAAATCCTACACTCTATCAGTAATCTTAATTCCACCAAAGTCCAAATTGTACCAAATTTAGTACTCTTCGTACTCATAAGTACAAATTTTAAAATTTATCTCAATTTTGCCTTCAAATAGTATTCGTAAGTCCACATTTAAAAATTCCAGCTCTATCTGTTCATTGAAAACCAAATTATACCAGATTTGGTACCATTCTGTACTTTTCGTACCCATGTTCCAAACCTACCTCAATATTTCAAACCTGTTTTCAAATAGTAAACATAAGTCCAAATTTAAGAATTTTCTAAACCCAAGTTTCAGGATTCCAACTTCATAGGTTCACCCACAATTCAAATTGTACCACATTTTGTACACAGTAGTACCAATTCCAAAACTTCCTATATACCCGATCCTACACTTCCACAGTGATCCTAAATCCAGTTTCAGGCTTCCAACACTATCGGTTCACTCACAATTTAAATTGTACAAAATTTAGTACACAGTAGTACCAATTTCCAAAACTTCCTACATACCCCAATCCTACACCTCCACAATGATTCTAAATCCAAGTTTTAGTATTCTAAATCTATCGGTTCACGCACAATTCAAATTGTACCAAATTTAGTACATTTAGTAGTACTTATTTCCAAAACCTCCTTCCTACCCCAATCCTACTCTCCCACAGTCATCCTAAATCCAAGTTTCAGGATTCCAACACTATTAGTGCACCCGCAATTCAAATTGTACCAAATTTAGTACATAGTTGTACCAATTTCCAAAACTTCCTACATACCCCAATCCTACACCCCCACAGTCACCCTAAATCCAAGTTTCAAGATTCCAACGTTATCGGTTGACCTACAATTCAAATTGTACCAAATTTTGTACAAAGTAGTACGAATTTCCAGAAACCCCTTTTTACAACTTAACAGTGATCCTGACTCCAAATTTCATGATTCTAGCTCTATTGGTTCACCTAAAATAAAATTGTAGCAAATTTAGTACCATTTTGTACCCGCACCTCTACAGTGACGCTGACTCCAAATTTCATTGTTCCCGCTCTATAGGATCACCCAAATCCAAACTGTACCGATTATAGTAGGATTTAGTACTTTTCGTAAACATAAGTAACAAATTTCCAAAATTACGTTCATATCCCAATCATACACTCCGACTATAATTTTAATTTCAAATTCCAGGATTCCAGCTTGATTTGTACCTCCAAATCAAATTTGTACCAAATATAGTACCATATAGTATTTTTCGTACACATGAGTACACGCTTTCCAAACTCTCCTCATATCGACCCTAATTCTCAACCTTAATTTGCATTCTATTCACATGCTACAAAATTGTACCAAATTTAGTACATTTCAGTACATTTCTGATACTTATGGTTCGAATTTCCAAAAAGTCCTTTGCTACATCTATTCTACACTCCATCAGTGACCCTCAATCCAAATTTCAGATTTCTAGCTCCACCGGTTCGCCAAATACAAATGGTATCACATTTAGTCCTTTTTAGTACTTTTCGTACCGTTCCAGTACGAATTTCCAAAAACGCAGCCTTATCTGTCACCTTTGGACCAAGGGTGACCCTCACCCAAAATTTCAAGATTGTAGCTTCAGCCGTTTCGTCTGGGCGTTAATTAATCGTTAAATCAGTCAGTCAGTCAATCACTTTACTCTTTTATTAGTATAGATTAAATTTGTACCAAATATAGTACCATATAGTACTTTTCGTACACATGAGTACACGCTTTCAAAACCATATCCTTAAATGGACCCTACTTCTAAACCATAATTCACACTCCAAATTTCAAGTTTTTAGCGCTATCCGTTCAAATGTTACAGAATTGTACCAAATTTAGTACATTTTTGTACTTTTCGGATAGCTATAGTTCGAATTTCCAAAAATCCTTTGGTACTTCTATTCTACACTCCATCAACGACCGCTAAACCAAGTACTACCTCCACCGGTTCGCCAAATACAAATGGTATCAAATTTAGTCCGTTTTAGTACTTTTCGTACCGTTCTAGTACGAATTTCCAAAAACCCAGCCTTATCTGTCACATTTGGACCATGAGTGACCCTCACCCAAAATTTCAAGATTTTTTAATGGATATATAGTATATAAACTTGGAAAAGGTGTGGATTTTTTAATGGATATATGGTATATAGACCTGAAAAAGGCGTGGATTTTTTAATGGATATATGGTATATAGACCTGGAAAAGCCGTTACTTTTGTATTGAATAGTTTTAATTAAAGAAGAAAAGTCTATTGAAGTGTTATTATACCGATCCTTATTATAATCATTTGTTCTTCCTATTTTAATCGTCCTCCTCAGATAATTACTATAATACCCTTCACTGAATTACAACTATAGCTCTCCCTGCAATAACCATTCTAACCTTGATTTCCCCTGACACTATAATAAATCGTTGCCCCCCCCCCTTTCAAGGGGTGGCTGGCTAACTGTGTGTAATTTCCAGTTCCGCACAAGCACCGACATAAACCCCGTAATTTTACATGCCGGGTTTTCTAACAATCTCTGGCTGTCGCTCATTGACTTAATTATGTCTGAGAATGTTTCCTGAATTGTTTTAGGAAAAATTGGCGAATTTTGTGTTTCCGGCCTGGACCGTTGTTAGCATGATTATATATTGGAGTTAAAATGCTATGAATGTGTGTGTGTGTCGGTGTGTGTCCATATAAAAGTAATAGGCA
>NW_026878995.1:0-25330 GCF_032173495.1 Musca vetustissima
TTACGGACTTTAGACCCTGAAAATCTTTCGATTTGCACGAAATTTGGCATAGCGTACTGAATTGAGCCACAAAAGATGTGTGCCAAGTTTCGTGAAAATCGGTTCAGATTTATATATAGCTCCCATATATAGTTTCGCCCGATTTACGGACTTTAGACCCTGAAAATCTTTCGATTTGCACTAAATTTGGCATAGCGTACTGAATTGAGCCACGAAAGATGTGTGCCAAGTTTCGTGCAAATCGGTTCAGATTTAGATATAGCTCCCATATATAGTTTCGGCCGATTTTTGGTAAATGGCGTACCAAAGTCCCTATATATCTTTCGATTTGCACGAAATTTGGCATAGCGCACTGAATTAAGTCTAGAATGATGTGTGCAAAGTTTCGTGAAAATCGGTTCAGATTTAGATATAGCTCCCGTATATATCTTCCTCCGATTTAAGGTAAATGGTGTACCAAAGTCCTTATATATCTTTCGATTTGCATGAAATTTGGCATAACGTACTGAATTGCGGCTAGAATGATGTCTGCCCAGTTTCGCGAAAATCGGTCCACATTTAGATATAGCTCCCATATATAGTTTCGTCCGATTTCATGTTAATGGTGCCCCAAAGTCCCTATATATCTTTCGATTTGCAGGAAATTTGGCATAACGTACTGAATTGAGCCTAGAATGATGTCTGCCCAGTTTCGAGAAAATCGGCCCAGATTCAGATATAGTTTCGTCCGATTTCATGTAAATGGTGCACCAAAGTCCCTATATATCCTTCGATATATTTGGATAGAGCTTCCATATATATTTTCGCCCGATTTTAAGTAAATTGGACATCAAACTCTTCATTGGACATCAAACATGTGAAGTCAGGATCACTGTTGGGGTATTGGATTGGGGTATGTATATTAATGTTTACTAACCGGTACTTAATTTGGATTTGGGTTAAACTATATAAATTTGGAAATAAGTATTAAATAAGTATTAAAAGAGTACAAAGGATAAAAAATTAACCAAATGTTGTATACAGCTAGATTTCTGTAGAGGTCAGAATTGTGGTGTATATGGTTGAGATATGGATGTAGTTTTGGAAAGAGGACATAGGTACGAAATTGTTCTAAAATGTTAATAATAATAACCTTGCCCAAAATCCCTAAAATAGCTGGTAATATGTAGCAGGTATGGTGTACCATGATATGGAGGCCCAACCTGGTACACGATTTAATATTGATAATATTTGGTGTGGATAATTTCTATCCAATGAGGATACCAACTTAATCGAAAATTCCAAAAACACTGATCCCATACTGTTATTTGAGTGTATAATCTTTATAATTTATATGTCTTGACAATATATCCTGTAATATATAATCCTTGGTAGTAGTCATTAAAAAATATATTCAGAAGCTCAAAAATCCGTATATAAGATGGCTATGCATACCTGGGAGCCTTTATAAGCGATCAGATACCCAAGGCGAAATTTTATAGACGAGCTGAAAGTGAGGAAGTCTTTTTTATGCGACTAAAGAAGTCTCTCATAATTGAGGAAAAAGACACAATTAATGCTGTGCGGAATTGAAGGTCCTTGAACCCTTATATATAGCTTAAGGACGAAAGAACTTTGTCAGAAAAACTGTGGTCCATAGAAAATGAAAATGGAACCCGACGCCACCCAATGTATAGGTCAAGTTGTCTATATAGTAGTGCTGTTGTGAGAGAAGGTTGTTGTTGTTGCAGCATATAGTGCTCTGAATTTGTCCTGCTAATCTGGATCTACTTCTAACTTCAGGTTCACAAAGGCGAAAACCTGTACCAATTGCGTCCAAAGCGAAGATGGCGTTAGGTGAATTGATTTGTCTGGGCACTTGAAGAGTTGTAGTGTGACATGTTGACCATTATCACATGCCGGGCAGATATTGTTCACTGTGTCATTAATTAGTTCCCAATACGAATTGAGGCGCTTACACTATTCAGATCTAAATTTTGCCAATACATCTTTGGTTTGTTAACTTTATTTATTAACTCTTTTATTGGCTAACTGATGGTTATAGGTTAGTTAAAGGTCATGAAGCATTTATAGATGAGCTCGTGGACAGTTAAGGACAACAATAAGGCGTGGATTTCTTAAAAAAAAAATATTTTTTATGGACTACAATAACTCGTCGGTAATAAAAAAAATATTTTCCAAGGACTACAACAAAGCGTTGGTTTTTAAAAAAATATTTTTAATTACCTTAAATCGGACAAAACTATATATGGGAGCTATATCTAAATCTGAACCGACTTTCTCGAAACTTGGCACACATCATTCTAGACTTAATCTAGTACGCTATGCCAAAATTTGTGCAAATCGAAAGATTTTCAGAGACTTTGGTGCTCCATTTACCTTAAATCGGTCGAAACTATATATGGGAGCTATATCTAAATCTGAACCGATTTTCTCGAAACTTGGGGCACATCATTCTGGACCTAATTCAGAACTCTGTGCCAAATTTTATGCAAATCGAAAGATATAGAGGGACTTTGGTGCCACATTTACCTTAAATCGGACGAAACTATATATGGGAGCTATATCTAAATCTGATCCGATTTTCTCGAAACTTGGCACACATCATTTTAGACTTAATTCAGTACGCTGTTCCGAAATTCGTGCAAATCGAATGATTTTCAGGGACTAAAGTCTATAAATCGGACAAAAATATATATGGGAGCTATATCTAAATCTGAACCGATTTTTCCCAATTTCAATAGGGTTCGTCCTTGGGCCAAATAAATGAGCTGTGCCAAATTTCAGCCAAATCGGATTATAAATGCGACCTGTACTTTGTTTACAATTTAACATCAACAGACGGACGGACGGACGGACATGCATAAATCGACTCAGAAAGTGATTCTATGCATATTCTCAAAAGGAACCATAGGTCTATCTCGATTCCTTTTGCCTGTTACAAACATATGCACAAAGCCATAATACCCTGTACCACAGTGTGGTGAAGGGTATAAAAACTTGTAATTTTATACGATTTTTTTATCTTTAAAAATAATAATGTCACTTAAGTTTAAAGACATGTACTTCGAATAAAATAATTTCAAACATTTTGAAATTATTAATTTTTTAAATAATTCCTTTTTCTAGAATCTCTTTCAACAACTATGGAATAAAATGACTTTTAATGATGATGTATGTTGCAAGTGCTATTGTCTACTTATGTCCGCATTTAAAAATTCTTAGAAAAAGTTGTATCAATCTAAAGGACAAACACACACCAGCATGAATGAATAAAATGACCACACGATATATAATAAAGTGGACAAGAAATATATACACAATTTCTATGCTTATATTTACATACATTTGTACATTAAACCTGACCATCTACGAGTCCAGGAAGAGCTAACCAATTTCAAAGGATGCATATAATATGTTAAGAAGATATGTATGTAAATTGTGAGTCTAAATATAATTGGGAATATGAATGGTCATCTTGCAAATCTTGATGCTATTGGCCATGCTAAATACGTCCCAAATTATTTGGCGGTACACAATTTGTATGGAAATAATTATTCCGATTACAAGTTTTAGTGAAATATGATCTGCAAATTGCTGGTATCCTGTTTCAAATGGATTACGAAAAAACTACATATCAATCAGAAAACGCGAGTAGTTATACCCTTCACCACACTGTGGTACAGGGTATTATGTCTTTGTGCATATGTTTGTAACAGGCAAAAATAATCGAGATAGACCCATGGTTCCTTTTGAGAATAAGCATAGAATCACTTTCTGAATCGATTTATGCATGTCCGTCCGTCCGTCCGTCTGTCCATGTTAAATTGTAAACAAAGTACAGGTCGCATTTATGATCCGATTTGGATGAAATTTGGCACAGCTCATTTGTTTGGCCCAAGGACGAACCCTATTGAAATTGGGAAAAATCGGTTCAGATTTAGATATAGCTCCCATATATATTTTTTCCCGATTTACGGACTTTAGACCCTGAAAATCTTTCGATTTGCACGAAATTTGGCATAGCGTACTGAATTGAGCCACGAAAGATGTGTGCCAAGTTTCGTGAAAATCGGTTCAGATTTAGATATAGCTCCCATATATAGTTTCGGCCGATTTTTGGTAAATGGCGTACCAAAGTCCCTATATATCTTTCGATTTGCACGAAATTTGGCATAGCGCACTGAATTAAGTCTAGAATGATGTGTGCAAAGTTTCGTGAAAATCGGTTCAGATTTAGATATAGCTCCCGTATATATCTTCCTCCGATTTAAGGTAAATGGTGTACCAAAGTCCTTATATATCTTTCGATTTGCATGAAATTTGGCATAACGTACTGAATTGAGGCTAGAATGATGTCTGCCCAGTTTCGCGAAAATCGGTCCAGATTTAGATATAGCTCCCATATATAGTTTCGTCCGATTTCATGTTAATGGTGCCCCAAAGTCCCTATATATCTTTCGATTTGCAGGAAATTTGGCATAACTTACTGAATTGAGCCTAGAATGATGTCTGCCCAGTTTCGAGAAAATCGGCCCAGATTCAGATATAGTTTCGTCCGATTTCATGTAAATGGTGCACCAAAGTCCCTATATATCCTTCGATATATTTGGATAGAGCTTCCATATATATTTTCGGCCGATTTTAAGTAAATTGGACATCAAACTCTTCATGCTAGTCAGGTTGACATAAAATTTTGCACAACGTACAAAATTGAGCATAGAATTACGTAGTTGCGTTTTCTAGAAGTACAGACATAGCCCAACAGATAACCTTTTTATATTTGATTGAAGTCGATTTATATAACTTATGGATATATAGGTAAATTCACATTTAGATAAATATCACATATTTTATTTCATCCAATTTCATGTTAATAGTCCTGTTTAATATATCCATAGTGGTGAAGGGTATCATATAGTCGGCCCCGTCCGACTTTACTACTTTCCTTACTGGTTTTTTTTTTCGGAATTTTCTTTTAAGGATATGGGAGGGGATATGTTATTGGCCCATTCCGCCGCAAGAATTTCCCTCCAGTATATTGGCATGTATTTCTAATATTTATACCCTACACAACTATGTTGTCAGGGTATTATAGCTTTGTGCAGCCCCAAAAGTTTGTAACGCCGCGAAATATTGCTCCTAGACCCACCTTTAAGTATACCGATCGTCATATCTCGACTAGCTGAGTCGATCTAGACATGTGTGTCCGTCCGTATGTCCATTATAATTTGTAAACACCATACAGGCCGCAGTTATGGACCAATCTTCATGAAATTTTGCATGTAGGATGGGTTCTGGCCAATGAAGACCCCTATTGTTTTTGGAAAAGATCGGTTAATATTTAGGGGATGAAGTGGACCAAAAACATTATTTTTGTCGGTTTTTCTGGTCGCTCCAGAGGCCGCAATTATGGCCTAAACACCGCGAATTTTTGCATGGAGTAGGGCATCGGGCCAAAGTAGAAGCACGCCTGTTTTGATAAAGATCGGTCAATATTTAGCGGGTCAAATGGACTCTAACTTTTGTGTGAAAAATAACAAAATTTGTATTTGAAGTTGATAGTATATCCAAGAGGCGTGGTTGACCTTTAAATTGATACCAATTATATTGTCGTAAGTACTCGGATGCGGGAGTTACACTTAAATATTTATATTGTACTAAGATATTATTTAGTAACCCATTACCACACTGGAGGGCGGAAATATAGCGCTGATCGCTTTGAAATGTTCCATGAGGTTGCAGTTATGGTCGAGGACAACGCCTAAAATGTTAGGTGATGATCAGATAATATTTTTCGGATAAAGTGGACCGAAAACTTAATTATTTGTACTTTTCGAGTCGAAAGCCGAACATCACAACACAACCCACAGTGAAGGGAATCTGGACAAGTAATTAGAGGTGCTGTACAGATTATTAGTAACATTTACTGACCTCTAGCCAGTCAAAAGTGTGCAAATATCGCGAAATATTGCCCAATCTCAGAATATAGAACCATAGAAAGTTAGATTTTCATGGAAGTTGTGTAGGGTATCGTATGGTCGGCCCCGTCCGACTATACTGCTCCGCTCACTACTGGTTTTTAATTACCTTAATGATGTGGGAGGAGATATTTTATTGGTCGTTCACTCAAGGTACCCTCAATTTTCGGTATTTTGGGTTTCTTGAGCGCGTTTTTCAGCCGAATTCGGTGAAATGTGCTACATCGGGTTCTTATTAGGCACGAAATCTCTCCACTAAAAATTATAAATATAGGTCTACTTTTTCTGGTATCCCCCATATAAAGGCACCGCAAAATTGTTCGGTATTTTGGGGTTCTTGGGTGCGTTTTTCAACTGAATTCGCTGTAATTTGGTATTTTGTGGTCGTATATGGTATCAAATCTTCCACCCAAAAATTACAAATATTTGTCCCCTTTTAGGGGTAGTCTCCATGTAACCACCTTTTTATATTATAATAGTTGGCTGTTTACTGTTTATACCCTTCACCACAGTGTGGTACAGGGTATTATGTCTTTGTGCATATGTTTGTAACAGGCAAAAATAATCGAGATAGACCCAAGGTTACTTTTGAGAATATGCATAGAATCATTTTCTAAGTCGATTTATGCATGTCCGTACGTCCGTCTGTTGATGTTAAATTGTAAACAAAGCACAGGTCGCATTTATAATCCGATTTGAATGAAATTTGGCACAAGTCACTTATTTGGCCCAGGACGAATCCTATTGAAATTGGAGAAAATCGGTTCAGATTTAGATATAGCTCCCACATATATTTTCGTCCGATTTTTGGTAAATGGTGCACCAAAGTCCCTGAAAATCGTTCAATTTGCACGAAGTTTGGCACAGCGTACTGAATTATGTGTAGAATGACGTGTGCTAAGTTTCGGGAAAATCGGTTCAGATTCAGATATATCTACCATGTATAGTTTCGCCCGATTTCAGGTAAATGGTGCACCAAAGTCCCTGAAAATCATTCGATTTGCACGAATTTTGTCATAGCGTACTAAACTAAGCCTAGAATGACGTGCTAAGTTACGTGGAATTCGGTTCAGATTTAGTTATAGCTCCAATATATATTTACGTCCGATTTTTCGTAAATGGTTCACGAAAGTCCCAAAAAATATTCTTAAGTAAATCCAAGCTTTATGCGAGACCTCCCAAAAATATTCTTAAGTAAATCCAAGCTTTATGCGAGACCTCCCAAAAATATTCTTAATTAAATATAAGCCTTATGCGAGACCTCCCAAAAACATTCTTTAATAAATCCACGCCTTATGCGAGACCTCCCAAAAATATTCTTTAATAAATCCACGCCTTATGTGAGACCTCCAAAAATGTTCTTTAAAAAATCCACGCCTTAATTGAGACCTCCCAAAAATATTCTTTAAAAAATCCACGCCTTAATTGAGACCCCCCTATGTGAGACCTCACAAAAATATTCTTTAAAAAATCCACGCCTTAATTGAGACCCCCCTATGTGAGACCTCACAAAAATATTCTTTAAAAAATCCACGCCTTAATTGAGACCCCCCTATGTGAGACCTCCCAAAAATATTCTTTAAAAAATTCACGCCTTAATTGAGACCCCCCTATGTGAGACCTCCCAAAAATATTATTTAAAAAACCCACGCCTTAATTGAGACCCCCCTATGTGAGACCTCCCAAAAATATTCTTTAAAAAATCCACGCCTTAATTGAGACCCCCTATGTGAGACCTCCCAAAAATATTCTTTAAAAAATCCACGCCTTAATTGAGACCCCCTATGTGAGACCTCCCAAAAATATTCTTTAAAAAATCCACGCCTTAATTGAGACCCCCTATGTGAGACCTCCCAAAAATATTCTTTAAAAAATCCACGCCTTAATTAAGACCCCCTATAGGAGTCTCTCTATGTGAGACCTCCAAAAATATTCTTTAATAAATCCACGCCTTAATTAAGACCCCCTATAGGAGTCTCTCTATGTGAGACCTCCAAAAATATTCTTTAATAAATCCACGCCTTAATTAAGACCACCTATGTGAGACCTCCAAAAATATTCTTTAATAAATCCACGCCTTAATTGAGACCCCCTATGTGAGACCTCCAAAAATATTCTTTAATAAATCCACGCCTTAATTGAGACCCCCTATGTGAGACCTCCACGCCTTGTTGAGGTCCTTTAAAAATATTTTTTAAGAAGAATTGCTCCAATCAGTAATTCCTTCAAAATTTGCCAGAAATATTCTTCGTTTCAGAAATTTTATTTAATTTAGATGGACATTCGCATACATTTGTCGTTTATATGTTTCGGAAATTTCTTGGAATTGTTTTGTGTAGAACAAAAGGACAACACACATGTACATGGACAGCTTATTAGACCGCACATTGTTAAACAAAGAGTACACATTTAAATGTGGATATCGCAAAACTTAACCACTATCAGCTCACAGAGTGTAGACTAATTGGAAAGGAAGCGCTCTAGGTGTGTGTTTGTGAGAGTGTTGGCAAACTATACACAGATTTTTGGGAACAGCATTCATGTGTTGGTATTATTTGCCATGGTAAATAAGCCTCAAACAAATTAAGGAATTGTTTAACACATTTGTCGAAAAAGGATATTTGTTGGGTCCTTATATCTTAGTACACATTTCTGAGAGCCTGTTTTATTATGGGAATTTTTAAAAAATAAATGAAATTTATAAAATTATTTTGGTAAAAAAAAAAAATACAAACATGAGATAGGTCTAAAATATCTGTCGGTAAAATATTCATAGTTTTACTTAAGAAAAATGTATTCGAAAATTGGGCAGTATTGGTATATTTTGGTTACAGGATAAATCTCACAATTTCCCCAATGAATCTCACAGAATCCCCGAACGTAAGGATCGACACATGTTCCTTAGGCTTGGCATTTATTGTGCCAATATATGGGCTTAGCAAACTTTCATTACAAAAAGTTGGTCTAGAATCTCTTTTGACAACTATGAGTTTCATAAACTTTAAACAACCCAGTCTCTATTTCCAAAAATTATATAAAATGTAGGTGTATGCTGCTATCCATTACTGTGTACTTTTGAAACTTCTTGGAATATATTTGTATACAGCTAAAGGACAATCACACACACACATATATGTAAATGGCTTATTTGACCACACACTAGTTAACAAACATGGACAAGGAAATATATACAAATTCCAAGTTTATATTTATATACGTTTGTACATCAAACCTGACCATCTACATGTCCAGAAAGAGCCAACTAATTTCAAAGGATGAATATAATATACTTAGGATATATGTTTGTATGTATGTAAATTGAGTGACTAAATATAATTGGGAAAAATTAAAGGCCAGCATTCACAACTTGAAAGTATATGGGTATGCTAAATAATTCCAAATTGTTTGGGAATACAAACATTTATTCGAGAAGAATAATTCTGATTACATTTTCTAGTTAAATATATTCTATAAATTGCTGATTTCCTGTTTCAAATGGATTACGAAAAAACTACATATCAAGCATAAAAACATGTGTTATTTAATAATTTCATTATCTAAGGATATGCTGATTATTGACCTATCCCAAGAGTATAATTTCCTCCCTGAATGAAGACGTTTACTTCGAATAATTATACCCTACACAACTATGTTGTCAGGGTATTCTTTGTGCAGCCCCAAAAGTTTGTAACGCCGCGAAATGTTGGTCATAGACCCCATCGTCATATCTCGACTAGCTGAGTCGATCTAGACATGTGTGTCCGTCCGTCCGTCTGTCCATTATAATTTGTAAACACGATACAGGCCACAGTTATGGACCAATCTTTACGAAATTTTGCATGTAGGATGGATTCTGGCCAATGAAGACCCCTATTGTTTTTGGTAAAGATCAGTTAATATTTAGGGGATGAAATGGACCAAATACTAAATTTTGGTCGGTTTTTCTGATCGCTCCAGAGGCCGCAACAATGGTCTGAACATCGTGAAATTTTGCATGGAGAAGCGGATCGGGCCAAAGAATAAGCATGCCTGTTTGGAGAAAGATCGGTCAATATTTAGCGGGTCAAATGGACCCTGACTTTTGTGTGAAAAATGACAAAATTTGTATTCTATGGTGTATATGTTTACCCCTGAAGGACATATACCCGATATTATATCCAAGAGGAGTGATTGACCTTTAAATTAAGACCAATTATATTGTTGTATGTGCTCGGATGTGGGAGTTACACCTAAATATTTACAGGTATCTCCGTATTCGCATATTATTTAGTAACCCATTATCACTCTGGAGAGCAGAACTATAGCGCTGATCGCTTTGAAATGTTCCATGAGGTTCCAGTTATGGTCAAATTACGATAGGTTGATAGTATGTTCAAGAGGAGTGGTTGACCTTTAAATTGATACCAATTATATGGTCGTACGTACTCAGATGTGGGAGTTACACTTAAATATTTACCGATGCTTACGTACTGAGATATTATTTTGTAACCCATTACCACACTAGAGGGCGGAAATATGTCGCTGGTCGAAATTTTCCAATTGTGGTCAAGGACAACGCCTATTATTTTCGGCGATGATCAGATAATCATTTTGGCATGTTGTGGACCGAAGACTTAATTATTTGTGTTTTTTCCGAGTCGATCAATAGGCCACAATTATAAGCCGAACATCACAACACAACCCACGGTGAAGGGAATCTGGACAAGTAATTAGAAAGGCTGTACTGAATATTATTAATATTCGAAACATATGTCAGTGTAATGTAGAGGTGCTGTTGACCTCTAATCGGGCAAGAGCGTGAAATATCACGAAATATTGCCCAGGCTCAGAATAAACATCCGCAGTAAGTTAGAGTTCCGTAGATGTTGTGTAGGGTATCGTATGGTCGGCCCCGTCCGACTATACTGCTCCGCTCACTGGTTATTATTTCTAATATCCTATTGCAATAATATTTTGAAATTAAAAACCTAATTTTCAATTTGTTTATTTTTTAAATAAATTTATTTGCTACACACATTTTTAGAATCTCATACGAAAAATATGAAATAAAATTTCTTTAAAGAAATATGTGCATATTTCCAAAAATTGGGATTTAAGGGAACCACCCCCCCCCCATTCCGATTTTATTTTTTCAAGATATATCTTCAACAGTTCTTGAGATTTTCACTTGAAATTTTGTAGAGACATTCTTTAATCAGTGTAGATTCGAATTATATCAACAAAAATTTTGACCCCGAGAATGGGGTGGTCCCCTTAATGTAGGTCTATGCTATTGTGTACAACTGAACGACAAAGACGACACATACATATGTACATGTACATGCACATGATTATTTAGCCACACACTAGTTAACAAAACGGACAAGGAATATTGGCATTATTCTTTGTCCATTTCCATGTTTATATTTAAATACGTTTGTACACAAAACATAACTATCTTCAAGGCCATGAAGTAGTCCGCTTTCTCCAAGGATGAATATAATATGCTTAGTTAGGTATGTATGGAAATTGACAGACTAAATATAATTGGGGAAAATGAAAGACCAAGATTCGCAACCTAATGCTATTGGTCATGCTAAATAATTCCAAATTGTTTGGCAATACAGATATTTGTTGGACTTTTCATATAAGATATATTCTACAAATTGCTGGGTTCCTGTTCCAAATGGCTAACGAAAAAACTACATATCCATCACAAAAAAAAAAATTACGGAATTGTTTGTTGAGAATATTGAGGAGATAATATGTTATTGCCCCTCTGCTACGGAATAACATAATTCAACTATATTCGATATCCCATACTATATTTATGCAATTTCTGATATCCGGTTGGAAAAATATTCTAAAATTAAAAACAATTTTTGTAAAAATTAATTTTTAATTAATTCCAGTAATGGATATTTCCTTAAAGCTGTAGTAAAGGCATGGTTTTGTATTCAAACGAAACACGTACAGAGATAACATGCTACTGAATTGAACACAATTTCTTGAACTAATGACAGAAATTATTGTTCAAAAAAAGATCCAAACGGTCAGAGAAATGTTCAAGTATGAGCTGAATTTCTGGAACTTTTTATATAAGAGATGAAGAAAAGCTTGTCTATAAAATCCAGATTCGAAAAGTAAATATGTGTCTGCAACAGTGATTTTTTAATTTTGTACTTAGCGTCTGAAAGGAAAAGGGATCTGACAAAAAACACAAGCACAGTTATTTTCCTGATAATCGGTCGTCAATACTTAGCGGGTCAAATGTACACAGACTTTTGAGTGGAAAATTGTAAAATTTTGCATTCAATGGCGTATATATTCACTCCTGAAGGACATAGAACGGAGAAGATAACATTATATCCAAGTGTAGTGGTTGGCCCTAAAATTTACACCAATTATATTATTCTATGTACTTGTATGAAGGAGTTATACCAAAATATTTACTGATCTTCTTCTTAGCTGGTTTGTGCCAGAACATTTGTTCAATAAGCCGATATTAAAATAGATTTCCAGGCGAGTCGGTATTGTGCGCAACTTTTCTTATTTGAAAGACCATGCTCCGAGATGTCTTCCACTTGATCTTTAAATCGGATTCGTGGCCTTCTGCGCCTTCTGCGCGAACCATCATGTGGTTTGCTTTTTTATGCCTTTTCATCTGGGGCATCCTCATCCATTCGCTGTTCGTGGTTCATTCGAAGGCGAGTATCGGACGCAGATGGGTCCGTAGATCTTTCGGAGAATTGTCCCCTCAAACACTCCAAGATATGTCTCATATGTTTGCGTGCGTAAGTACCCATGCTTCAGATCTATAAAACAGTGTGTGAGTTTGGTTTGGAGATAGGTGGCCTTGTTATACCCTTCCGCACACTGTGGTATAGGGTATTATGTCTTTGTGCATATGTTTGTAACAGGCAAAAGGAAACGAGATAGACACATGGTTCCTTTTGAGAATATGCATAGAATCACTTTCTGAGTCGATTTATACATGTCCGTCCGTCTGTTGATGTAAAATTGTAAACAAAGTACAGGTCGCATTTATGATCCGAATGGTATGAAATAAGGCATATGTCACTTATTTGGCCCAAGGACGAACCCTATTGAAATTGGGAAAAATCGGTTCAGATGTAGATATATCTCCCATATATATTCTCGTCCGATTTTATGTAAATGGTGTACCAAAGTCCCTATATATCTTTCGATTTGAACGAAATTTGGCACAGCGTACTGAATTAGGTCTAGAATGATGTGTGTTAAGTTTCCTGAAAATCGGTCCGAATTTAGATATAGCTCACATATATATTTTCGTCCTATTTAATGTAAATGGTGTACCAAAGTTCTTATATATCTTTCGATTTGCACGAAATTCAGATTTAGATATAGCTCCCATATATATTTTCGTCCGATTTTAGGTAAAAAGTGCACCAAAGTCCCTATATATACTTCGATTTGCACGAAATTTGGCATAGCATTCTGAATTAAGCCTAGAACGACGTGTGTTAAATTTCCTGAAAATCGGTTTAGATTTAGATATAGTTCCCATATATACATTTTCGTCCGATTTCATGTAAATGGTGCACCAAAGTCCCTATATATCTCTCGATTTGCACTAAATTTGGCATAGCGTAATGAATTAGGTCTACAATGATGTGTGTTAAGTTTCCTGAAAATCGGCCCAGATTTAGATATAGCTCCCATATATATTTTCTTCCGATTTTATGTAAATTGTGTACAGGGTTGCCCATATTCGACGGACCCATCTGGCAACGCCATAACTTTTGACAGAGATGTCACATCGGTTAATGACATACCGCGTTTGAAGCGTCAGTCCAAGCAGATTTTTACCTCTGAAATAGTTGAAATTTACATTCAACAGAAGAAGTCAATTGTGAAAACTAAACGTGCTTTTAAAACATTAAAAGATGTGAGAAGTGCACCTTTTAAGAACACCATTAAGCGTTTATACGAAAAATGTTCGACTGGTAAGGCTCTTTCTAATCCGAAGATGCAATATAAAAGTCGACCAAGGTGATCGGCCGAGAATATCGCTGCCTTACGAGCCAGTGTTGAGAGGTCCCCAAGAACATCCCAAAAACGCCGTTCTCAGAAGTTGGGCATGGCTCGGTCCATTTTACAACGGATTATTCGCATTGATTTGCATTTGTTCCCGTACAAAATTCAATTGACGCAAAGAATGTTGCCTGCGGACGAGCCTCGTCGATTGGAATGGGCCCAAAGAGTCATCGAAATGGCCGAAGATGACGAGCAATTTTAGAACATAATTATTATGTCCGATGAAGCCCATTTCACATTGAATGGGACCGTAAATAAGCAAAATTGCCGTTTTTACGCCACTGAAAATCCTCAGGAGATTCAAGAAGTGCCTCTTCATGACGAAAAAGTCACAGTTTGGTGCGGCGTTAGTGCGAAAAAGGTCATTGAGACGTTTTTCTTCAAAAATGAAAATGGCCATGCTGTTACCATCAATCAGGAGCGTTATCGCGACATGACCAATTTTGTGATGCCAATTATTCGTCGAAAGCGCACACAAGTTGCATAACAATCGATTTTCTGAAGAATTTGTTTCCGGGCCGTTTGATGTCGAAAAGTGGTGATTTGGACTGGCCACCCGATTTGACGGTGCCTTACTTCTTCTTGTGGGGATATTTGAAGTCAAAGGTTTAAGTTAACAAGCCAAGGACCGTAGAAGAGCTCAAGGACAACATTCGTGAAGAAATAGCAGCTGTTCCGGCCGAAATGTTGGCAAAAACGATGGAAAATACAGCAAAAGGGCACAATACGTCATCAACGCCAGAGGCGGCCATTTGAGAGATAACATATTCAAAAATTGATGTAAACAAATCTACTTGGAACAAATTGAAATCAGTTCAGATTTTGATATAGCTTCTACATATATATTTTCGTCCGATTTTACGCCAAATTGACACAAATTTTGCATAACGTACTGAAGTTAGCATAACCTAGAGCTAGGATATAAATGCTTCAACAAGGTGGATCCAATCGGCACAAAATATTGCGCCACATATGATAAAATGAAAATTTTATCATATGTGGCAGTATGCCATGTTTATGGATCCATTTTCATGTTAATGGTCCTTCGACGTCTGTTAGGATTCACCTGTTGAATATGCCAAAGTGGTGAAGGGTATCATATAGTCGGCCCCGTCCGACTTTACCACCTTCTTTACTGGTCTTATAATTTAGTTTCTTCCTTTCATGTCGACGAATTGACGAATCTCCTACTTTTATATTCCTCCCAATCTTCATACAAGGCAAACATCTTTGTTATGATGTTTACTTAGATGGAATGCATATGAAAGCAAAATTGTTGCATTCCTTTTATTAAAATATCAAAATCTGCAAAATATTTAAGTACTTTTCACTTATTCTGCTTACCTATTACAATTTTCATCTTTTTAAAAAATGAATTCAATTTTCGTTAAAAAAAAACATTTTTATAAATAATATTTTCAAAATTAAAATCAATTAAAATCATTGTATAAAAATCTTTTATACAATTCTGCTCACCTGTTAGAAATATATGATAAATCAAAAACATTGTACATAATTAAGAAATTGATTGTTAGATAAAATTTGTGGAAAATATGTATCCTCCAGAGCGGATAGCACATTGAAACATACACTGAAAAATTTGACTTCGCGGCAGCAAAAACATATTAGTTAGCAGCACCAGATTCAAGCAGCTCGATATACACAAGGCCACCTGGATCTCTCCTGATCAAGTAACGATAAATCAAATTAATCATGTTGTGATAGACGGAAGGCATTCATCCAGTGTTTTACACGTCCGATCGATCCGAGGAGCGAATATCGATTCGGACCATTACCTTGTGGCAGCCAAGGTACGCACCCGTCTTAATGTTGCAGCAAAGGTGCGATCTAATACAACACGGAAACTCGACGTCGAAAAGCTGCAAACACAACAGGTAGCCGAGGCCTACTCCGCTCAACTTACCCATCAGCTTGAAGAAAACACTTTTTGTCCCGATAATAGTATAGAAGCACAATGGCAAAGAATTACCCACTCCCTTCAAGCTGTAGCAAAAGGAGCAATTGGGTACCAAAAACCACCACCAAGAAACCTATGGTACGATCAGGAGTGTCGTAATGCTACTGATGTGAAAAACGCAGCGCATAGGGCAACCCTGCAGACTGTAGCAACACGTAACGTGATGGAGAATTATCGGGAGAGAAGGAGAGAGGAGAAACGTGTTTTCAGAAAAAAGTAGAAGGAACAAGAAACACGTGAGTCTGAGCAAATCGAGATGTACAGGAGTCAGAATGAAATCCGGAAATTTTACCAATGAGTAAAACACCAAACCGAAGGCTTTGGTGCCGGCACACCCTCCTCCTTTAGAGATGAAGAAGGAAACTTGGTGACAGATACAGGCAGCATGTTGAGGATCTGGAAGGAGCATTTCCAAAAGCTCTAGTATCAAATAGAAGAAGAAGATACCCCAGAACCAATAAGAGATGATGGTATAGAGTGTATACCACCTAGCCAAGATGAGGACATAAAAGCAATTAATCGGCTCAAGAACAACAAAGCAGCAGGAGCCGATGGGTTACCAGCCGAACTATTCAAGACTGGTGGCCAAATGCTGGTCAGGAGCATGCACCAGCTGATTAGCACAATTTGGCTAGATGAATACATGCCCAATGATTGGAACCTCAGCATCCTGTGTCCCGTGCACAAAAAAGGAGACAAGACGATATGTGCCAACTATAGAGGAATAAGTCTCCTTCCCATCGCATATAAAGTGCTATCCAGTGTGCTGTGTGAACGATTGAAGCCAATGGTTAATGACATCATCGGACCATACCAATGCGGCTTCAGACCTGGCAAATCCACCATTGACCAGATTTTCACTCTGCGCCAAATTTCGGAAAAGACCCACGAAAAACACATCGACACATACCTATTGTCGACTATTTAGCCGCATTCGACAGCCCTATCCGTTCAGAGGTGTTTAAAGTCATGTCTACGTTCGGCATTCCTGCAAAGTTAATACGGCTATGCAGGATAACTTTAAGTGGCACAAGGTCAGCAGTGAAAGTCGGAAAGGACCTCTCGGAGCCCTTCAATACCGAACGATGATTCAGACAAGGTGACAGTTTGTCATGTGATCTTTTTAACATCCTGCTGGAAAAAGTCATACGAGACGCAAAGGTGAACAGAAATGACACTCTGTACACCAAACAACACATGTTACTCGCCTACGCCGATGACATCGATATAATGGGTCGAACATTGCGAGCGGTAACAGCCACCTTTGAACAAATTGAAAAGGAGTCTGCCAAAGTGGGTCTGGCAGTAAACGGCGAGAAGACCAAGCTGATGGTATCAACGCGCAAGACGTCCAGTAGACTCGGACCAACTGTGGAACTTGAGAACTACAGCTTCGAGGTAGTTAAAGACTTTATATACCTTGGTACCGCCATAAATAAAACGAATGACATCAGTTTTGAAATTCGGAGAAGGATTGTGATTGCCAACAGATGCTACTATGGTCTAAGTAAACATTTTAGAAACAAGGCCACCTCCCGCCGGACCAAACTCACACTTTAGAAGACGCTGATACTACCCGTGCTATTATATGGTACTGAAGCATGGGTACTTGCGCAAGCAGATGAGGCAGCTCTTAAGGTGTTTGAAAGAAAAATTCTCCGAAAGATCTACGGGCCGATCTGCGTCGATGGTGAATATCGGCGTCGAATGAACCACGAGCTTTACAATTTATTCATGGACATCAACATAGTCAGTCGTATTGAGCTGCAGCGACTACAGTGGCTAGGCCATGTTGTGCGGATGAATGAAAATGCCCCAGCTCAAAAGGCATATAAAAATGAGCCTACTGATGGTTTCCGTAGAAGGGGAAGGCCACGAATTAGATGGAAATACCAAGTAGAAAACAACATCTTGAAACGTGGTCTTCCAAATTGGTGGACTTGCGCACAAGACCGACACGCTTGGAAATCTTTTTTAAGCTCGGCTTATGGAACAACCGTTCTGTAACAAGCCAGCTAAGTAAGTAAGTAAGATTTTATTGTATATATAAAATATTTTTATTATGATCTTTAAAAATATTCTTTAAAAAATCCACGCCTTGTGTTGGTCCTTAAAAAATATTCTTTAAAAAATCCACGCCTTGTGTTGGTCCTTAAAAAATATTCTTTAAAAAATCCACGCCTTGTGTTGGTCCTTAAAAAATATTCTTTAAAAAATCCACGCCTTGTGTTGGTCCTTAAAAAATATTCTTTAAAAAATCCACGCCTTGTGTTGGTCCTTAAAAAATATTCTTTAAAAAATCCACGCCTTGTGTTGGTCCTTAAAAAATATTCTTTAAAAAATCCACGCCTTGTGTTGGTCCTTAAAAAATATTCTTTAAAAAATCCACGCCTTGTGTTGGTCCTTAAAAAATATTCTTTAAAAAATCCACGCCGTGTATTGGTCATTTTAAAAAATATTCTTTAAAAAATCCACGCCTTGTGTTGGTCCTTAAAAAATATTCTTTAAAAAATCCACGCCTTGTGTTGGTCCTTAAAAAATATTCTTTAAAAAATCCACGCCTTGTGTTGGTCCTTAAAAAATATTCTTTAAAAAATCCACGCCTTGTGTTGGTCCTTAAAAAATATTCTTTAAAAAATCCACGCCTTGTGTTGGTCCTTAAAAAAATTCTTTAAAAATCCACTCCTTGTGTTGGTCCTTAAAAAATATTCTTAAAAAAATCACGCTTTTTGTGTTGGTCCTTAAAAAATATTCTTTAAAAAATCCACGCCTTGTGTTGGTCCTTAAAAAATATTCTTTAAAAAATCCACGCCTTGTGTTGGTCCTTAAAAAATATTCTTTAAAAAATCCACGCCTTGTGTTGGTCCTTAAAAAATATTCTTTAAAAAATCCACGCCTTGTGTTGGTCCTTAAAAAATATTCTTTAAAAAATCCACGCCTTGTGTTGGTCCTTAAAAAATATTCTTTAAAAAATCCACGCCTTGTGTTGGTCCTTAAAAAATATTCTTTAAAAAATCCACGCCTTGTGTTGGTCCTTAAAAAATATTCTTTAAAAAATCCACGCCTTGTGTTGGTCCTTAAAAAATATTCTTTAAAAAATCCACGCCTTGTGTTGGTCCTTAAAAAATATTCTTTAAAAAATCCACGCCTTGTGTTGGTCCTTAAAAAATATTCTTTAAAAAATCCACGCCTTGTGTTGGTCCTTAAAAAATATTCATTAAAAAATCCACGCCTTGTGTTGGTCCTTAAAAAATATTCTTTAAAAAATCCACGCCTTGTGTTGGTCCTTAAAAAATATTCTTTAAAAAATCCACGCCTTGTGTTGGTCCTAAAAAAATATTCTTTAAAAAATCCACGCCTTGTGTTGGTCCTTAAAAAATATTCCTTAAAAAATCCACGCCTTGTGTTGGTCCTTTCAAAATGCTATTTAAAAAATCCACGCCTTGTGTAGGTCCTTTAAAAATGCTATTTAAAAAATCCACGCCTTGTGTTGGTCCTTTAAAAATGCTATTTAAAAAATCCACGCCTTGTGTTGGTCCTTTAAAAATGCTATTTAAAAAATCCACGCCTTGTGTTGGTCCTTTAAAAATAATATTTAAAAAATCCACGCCTTGTGTTGGTCCTTTAAAAATAATATTTAAAAAATCCACGCCTTGTGTTGGTCCTTTAAAAATAATATTTAAAAAATCCACGCCTTGTGTTGGTCCTTTAAAAATAATATTTAAAAAAAAAAATCCACCGATTTTTGTAGCCATATTTTTTTCGGTGTATATCCTTCAAATGTTTATGACTGACTATCATGGCCAGTTTTCCTTCCATCTAGAAAATAATAAAATCTCTATTTTCGAATTGAAATAATTATGAAATTTACCAACATTCTAGCATATGCCTCTAGATACAACATTTCATATTATTTGCAATGTAGAGGATATACACTTCCTTTCCATTCAATATACAAAGTTATACGTATGTATATATGTATGCGTGTATATATGGAATTCCATGCAAAGGAAAAATAGTAAGCAATTTTAATCTTCCATAGCAGGTTTGTGGTTGGTTGCAAGTGAAGACCATAGGTGACTCTGATGAATATTCATTGTGTGTGCAACCAAAATGCATTTAGGCATGTATCCTTTCATCCATGTCCTTGCTTATGGTTATAGATGAGATGAAGATGCTTAGCTTGCATATTAAAAAAAAAAACATGACACTTGGAAAATTTTGGAATGCATAAACTTTCACATAAATACATATATAATGGATATGCAGGATGACTGGCCAGAGATGGCGATGAGTCCTAGTCAAGCAACAGTAACTGGACTTTTGGCTAAAAGTGTATATTTAAATAAATATTTGTATGTGTGTGTGTGAATATATGAATATATAAGTCAGTCAGGAACATTTTGCAAAAGGGATAACTGCAAGGGAAGGATGCACCCCTTGGTATTATACTCCTTGATGCTGATGTGCATACATTAGCATGGAAATTTTGGCCCAGGACTATTGGTCACACATGTACATATACATATGGAAAAGGAATAAATTTCCAAAGGAATAAATTTATTTATTCATTTTTATGACTTCCTCAACAATTCTGAAGACTTGTTACGAAAATATGATAATAAAAAATTGCTTATATTTAAAATGGCACATAAAAAACATTATTATTATTTTTTTAGATAAAAAATAAAAAATTCTTCCATTGACCACACATAAATTACCCGACCTATCAATTTGGGAGAAAAAAACATTTATTAAAGGCCTATCATCAACAACAAATTTTTTGTAATGTGAATTTAAGCTAACAGGATCCCATAAGATTTATTATCTACCAATGATAGACATCATTGCTGGAGAGAGAACTTTTCACATTTGGCCACATTGTTGGTCATTCCTCCCCTTAGACTTGTTGCAGTCATTGTTTCAAATGAAAGTCAATGTTTTTGGGAATCTCCATAAAGGATTCATTATGGCAAATCAACGAAAGGACTTCGAAGTCAATAAAAACCCAATCGTATCCTTACATGTTTAACTTTATCTGCAATGGATAAATGGAAAACGAAATAGCCTATTAGGCATTGAGATATGAAGACAAATTGCTCGAACATCGAACATGTGTGAAAGGATGTACCAATAAAGATAAAGATAATGCAATAGGCAGATATTTACAGGATGAAAAAAGAAACAGGCACGGAATTTAAAAATATATTTTTATAATGCTTTTTAGGGACCACCACAAGGCGTGGATTTTTAATAATATTTTTAAGGACCATAACAAGGCGTGGATTTATTAAAGAATATTTTTTCAAGGACCTCAACAAGGCGTGGATTTATTAAAGAAGACTTTTTTTCAAGGACCTCAACAAGGCGTGGAGATATTAAAGAATAGTTTTAGAGGACCTCAACAAGGCACGGATTTATTAAAGAATATTTTTAAAGGGCCAACTGAGGCTTGGATTTATTAAAGAATATTTTTCAAGGGCCAACTGAGGCGTTGGATTTATTAAAGAATATTTTTCAAGAGCCAACTGAGGCGTGGATTTATTAAAGAATAGTTTTTGATGACCTCAAGAAGGCGTGGAGATATTAAAGAATAATTTTTGAGGACCTCAAGAAGGCGTGGAGATATTAAAGAATAATTTTTGAGGACCTCAAGAAGGCGTGGAGATATTAAAGAATAATTTTTGAGGACCTCAACAAGGCGTGGAGATATTAAAGAATAGTTTTTGAGGACCTCAACAAGGCACGGATTTATTAAAGAATATTTTTTCAAGGACCTCAACAAGGCTTGGATTAATTAAAGAATATTTTTTTCAAGGAGCTCAACAAGGCGTGGATTTTTTAAAGAATATTTTTTAATGGCCTCAACAAGGCGTGGATTTATTAAAGAATATTTTTTAAGGGCCTCGACAAGGCGTGGATTTATTAAAGAATATTTTTTCAAGGCCCATCCAACAAGGCGTGGATTTATTAAAGAATATTTTTTTCAAGGAGCTCAACAAGGCGTGGATTTTTTAAAGAATATTTTTTAATGGCCTCAACAAGGCGTGGATTTATTAAAGAATATTTTTTAAGGGCCTCGACAAGGCGTGGATTTATTAAAGAATATTTTTTCAAGGCCCATCCAACAAGGCGTGGATTTATTAAAGAAAATTTTTTTCAAGGAACTCAACAAGGCGCGGATTTTTTAAAATTATTTTTTTCAAGGACCTCAACAAGGCGTGGATTTATTAAAGAATACTTTTTTCAAGGACCTCAACAAGGCGTGGATTTATTAAAGAATATTTTTGAGGACCTCAACAAGGCGTGGATTTATTAAAGAATATTTTTTTCAAGGACCTCAACAAGGCGTGGATTTATTAAAGAATATTTTTTTCAAGGACCTAAACAAGGCGTGGATTTATTAAAGAATATTTTTTCAAGGACCTCAACAAGGGGTGGTTTTATTAAAGAAGATTTTCTTCAAGGACCTCAACAAGGCGTGGATTTACTAAAGAATATTTTTCAAATGACCTCAACAAGGCTTGGATTTATTAAGGAATATTTTTTCAAGGACCTCACCGAGGCGTGGATTTATTAAAAAATATTTTTTCAAGGACCTCAACAAGGCGTGGATTTATTAAAGAAGACTTTTTTCAAGGACCTCAACAAGACGTGGATTTATTAAAGAATATTTTTTCAAGGACCTCAACAAGGCGTGGATTTATTAAAGAATATTTTTTTCAAGGACCTCAACAAGGCGTGGATTTATTAAAGAATATTTTTTTCAAGGACCTCAACAAGGCGTGGATTTATTAAAGAATATTTTTTTCAAGGACCTCAACAAGGCGTGGATTTATTAAAAAATATTTTTTCAAGGACCTCAACAAAGCGTGGATTTATTAAAGAATATTTTTTCAAGGACCTCAACAAGGCGTGGAGATATTAAAGAATATTTTTTTCAAGGACCTCAACAAGGCGTGGATTTATTAAAGAACATTTTTTAAGGACCTTCAACAAGGCGTGGATTTATTAAAGAATATTTTTCAAGGACCTCAACAAGGCGTGGATTTATTAAAGAATATTTTTCAACAAAGCGTGGATTTATTAAAGAAGTCTTTTTTCAAGGCCATCCATACAAGGCGTGGATTTATTAAAGAAGACTTTTTTCAAGGACCTCAACAAGGCGTGGATTTATTAAAGAATATGTTTTTACTTACTTACTTACTTAGCTGGTTTTTTACAGAACGGTTGTTCCATAATCCGAGCTTAAAAAAGATTTCCAAGCGCGTCGGTCTTGTGCGCAAATCCACCAATTTGGATGAACACGTTCCAAGATGTTGTCTTCGACTTGGTCTTTCCATCTAAGTCTTGGCCTTCCCCTTCTACGGGAACCATCAGTAGGCTCGATTTTATGTTTCTTTTAAGCTGGGGCATTCTCATTCATCCGCACAACATGGCCTAGCCACCGTAGACGCTGCAGCTCAAAACAACTGACTATGTCGATGTCCGCGAATAAATTGTAAAGCTCGTGGTTCATTCGTCCCCGATATTCACCGTCGACGCAGATCGGCCCGTAGGTCTTTCGGAGCATTTTTCTTTCAAACACCCCAAGAGCTTCCTCATCTGCTTGCGCAAGTACCCATGCTTCCGATCCATATAATAGTACGGATAGTATCAGCGTCTTGTAAAGTGTGAGTTTGGTCTGGCGGGAGGTGGCCTTGTTTCTAAACTGCTTACCTAGACCATAGTAGCATCGGTTGGCCATCACAATCCTTCTCCGAATTTCAAAACTGATGCCATTCGTTTTATTTATGGCGGTACCAAGGTATATAAAGTCATTAACTACCTCGAAGCTGTAGTTTTCAAGTTCCACAGTTGGTCCGAGTCTACAGGACGTCTTGCGCCATCAGCTTAGTCTTCTCGCCGTTTACAGCCAGACCCACTTTAGCAGACTCCTTTTCAATTTTTTCAAAGGTGGCTGTTACCGCTCGCAATGTTCGACCCATTATATCGATGTCATCGGCGTAGGCGAGTAACATGTGTTGTTTGGTGTACAGAGTGCCATTTCTGTTCACTTTTGCGTCTGGTATGACTTTTTCCAGTAGGATGTTAAAAAGATCACATGACACACTGTCACCTTGTCTGAATCTTCGTTCGGTATTGACGGGCTCCGAGAGATCCTTTCCGTCTTTAACTGCTGATCTTGTGCCGGTTAAAGTTATCCTGCATAGCCGTATGAAATTGCAGGAATGCCGATCGTAGACATGGCTTTAAACACCTCTGAACGGATAGGGCTGTCGAATGTGGCTTTATAGTCGACAAATAGGTGGTATGTGTCGATGTGTTTTTCGTGAGTCTTTTCCAGGATTTGGCGCAGAGTGGAAATCTGGTCAATGGTTGATTTGCCAGGTCTGCAGCCGCATAATGTCATTGACCATTGGCTTTAATCTTTCACACAGCACACTGGATAGCACTTTATATGCGATGGGAAGGAGACTTATTCCTCTATAATTGGCACATATCGTCTTGTCTCCTTTCTTATGCACGGGACACAGGATTCTGAGGTTCCAATCATTGGGCATGCATTCATCTAGCCAAATTGTACTAATCAGCTGGTGCTTGCTCCTGACCAGCATCTGGCCACCGGTCTTGAATAGTTCGGCTGGTAACCCATCGGCTCCTGCTGCTTTGTTGTTCTTGAGCCGATTAATTGCTTTTATGACCTCATCTTGGCTAGGTGGTATACACTCGATACCATCATCTCTTATTGGTTCTGGGGTATCTTCTTCAACGCCACTATTTGATACTAGAAGCTTTTCAAAATGCTCCTTCCAGATCCACAACACGCTGTCTGTATCTGCCACCAAGTTTCCTTTTTCATCTCTACAGGAGGATGTACCTGCACCAAAGCCTTCGGTTTGCTGTTTTACTCGTTGGTAAAATTTCCGGACTTCATTCTGACTCCTGTACATCTCGATTTGCTCACGCTCACGTTTTTCTTGTTCTTTCTTCTTTTTTCTGAAAACACGTTTCCCCTCTCTCCTTTTCTCCCAATTATTCTCCATCACGTTATGTGTTGCTACTGTCTGCAGGGTTGCCCTATACGCTGTGTTTTTCACATTGGTAGCATTACGACACTTTTGATCGTACCGTGGGTTTCTTGATGGTGGTTTTTGGTACCCAAGTGTTGCTTTTTATGCAGTTTGTAGGGAGTGGAAAATTCCTTGCCATTGTGCTTCTATACTATTATCGGGACAAGAAGTGCTTTCTTCAAGCAGATGGGTAAGTTGAGCGGTGTAGGCCTCGGCTACCTGTTGTGTTTGCAGCTTTT
>NW_026878996.1:0-25674 GCF_032173495.1 Musca vetustissima
TTTGACATAAACTCCATACAAAGTTCCGCCCGATTTTGGCTATTTTAAAAGTCCTATCCCACATTTTCAAACCAATGACGTTTTTATTAGGATCTGGGTTCGCAGAGATTGACAACTTTTTTTTAAATTTTCAGCCCGAGGAGACTGGAATTTGACATTTTAGATTTTTTGAGCGTAAAAAACTCATCGAATAACAAATTCTTTTCCCCTATATCCATATATCCATACAAAGTTCCCGTCCGATTTTACATATTTTAAAGTCTTCTATTTTCAGACGAAAATACTGTAAATTAATTTTTCTTATTCTCCTCGAAGAATATGGCATTTGGAATTTCTTAAATGGGTCTTTGTCAAAACATTGACCTATAATGAGCCTCTTCAGATGGAAAATGCGGTGGAAACTCTCACAATATCTATATAGGTGTATGCCCGCCTCCAAAACTCCAAATTAGTGCCTTTTCGGAAATACGGCGGAAACCTTCAAAATATCGAAAATTTCGCCCTACCTTTATATGACAGATATGTCAAAATATGGACCTATAATTAATGATTTCTGCAAAAGTCTAAATACAAAATTACAGCCTTTTCGGTTGTGAAATGTGGCGGAACCCCCAAAATATCGACTAGATTTATGCCGGACTCTGTAAAACTGGTATGCCAGATTTCACCCCTTTCGGTTGGACAATGCGGAAAAAAAAATAAGTCCAAAATGCTAAATTAAAACCTTATTTGGTTAGAAAATACAGCTAAAATCCCGAAAATAACAAATATTGGGCGGAACCTTTTTATGGGGGCTATGACAAAATATGGACCAGTATTAATAATTTTTTTCGTAGATATATGTCAGTCCCCTAAAATCCAGATTACCAGCTTTTAGGTTGGAAAATACTGTAAAAACCTTCAAACCTCCAAGAATCTAAAATACAAATTGACAGACTTTTCGGTTGAATGTGGCGAAATTTGTCAAAATACGAAAAGTAGGCGGGGCCTATCGGTTTGGAAAATGGGGTTAAAACCCTTCAAAAATATCGAACATTGGGCGGTTCCGTTATATGGGATATATCAAAACGTGCTTAAAACCCTATATAGAAGAGCAGACGGCGAGTTGTCTGCTAGAAGGTCTACTTATTATTGTTTTTATTAGATATTCCAACAAAGCAAATTTATTTTTTCGCTTTTGAAATACTTTATCATTTCCCTGTAGTTTTTTTTTTTCGATTTATCGGCACACTTTTTTGTTGTTGTTGCTTTGGTTGTGTTGTGTTCCGTCATGTAAAATATGACATCATCATAATTATATCGCACAAAAAACTATAGAGAACTAGAAACTTTTATAAATTAATTGCTAGAATGTATAAACAAACAATCCGCTATATCTCTCCATTGATATGTAGACAATTGTCTGCCTGTCTGACTCACCCGAATCACATGGCTCGACATCAGCTGGAAACTTTTTATCTGTATGTAATTTAATTAAATAAAGATCATTGTAATAGACGATTATCATCATCTAGTAGAAGTAGTATTACTGACGATTAACAACGGAATATTAAAATTATAAATGGGTATTTAAGGGGTTCAACAAGTCGTTAACAAGTAACGATATGTGATGATGAGATGTTGAGTAGGGGTTGGGGGATTATTTCTCTAAAAAATGTCAATATTTGTTAACAATGATGTTAATATTTCGTTTATAGATGGAAATAATCAATATTCAACTCCTCTACATCGAAGAAGAAGCAGACCTCACATTCTGCTCTTCTATAGAAGAAGCAGACCTCACCTTCTGCTCTTTTATAGAAGAAGCAGACCTCACCTTCTGCTCTTCTATAGAAGAAGCAGACCTCACCTTCTGCTCTTCTATAGAAGAAGCACACCTCACCTTCTGCTCTTCTATAGAAGAAGCAGACCTCACATTCTGCTCTTCTATAGAAGAACCAGCAGACCTCACCTTCTGCTTTTCTATAGAAGAAGCAGACCTCACCTTCTGCTCTTCTATAGAAGAAGCAGCAGACCTCACCTTCTGCTCTTCTATAGAAGAAGCAGCAGACCTCACCTTCTGCTCTTCTATAGAAGAAGCAGCAGACCTCACCTTCTGCTCTTCTATAGAAGAAGCAGCAGACCTCACCTTCTGCTCTTCTATAGAAGAAGCAGCAGACCTCACCTTCTGCTCTTCTATAGAAGAAGCAGCAGACCTCACCTTCTGCTCTTCTATATAAGAAGCAGCAGACCTCACCTTCTGCTCTTCTATAGAAGAAGCAGCAGACCTCACCTTCTGCTCTTCTATAGAAGAAGCAGCAGACCTCACCTTATGCTCTTCTATAGAAGAAGCAGCAGACCTCACCTTCTGCTCCTCTATAGAAGAAGAAGCAGACCTAGCCTATTGCTCTTCTGTAGAAGAAGCAGCAGACCTCACCTTCTGCTCTTCTATAGAAGAAGCAGCAGACCTCACCTTCTGCTCTTCTATAGAAGAAGCAGACCTCACCTTCAGGTCTTCAATAGAAGAAGAAACCGACCTCACCTTCTGCTCTTCTATAGAAGAAGAAACCGACCTCACCTTCTGCTCTTCTATAGAAGAAGAAACCGACCTCACCTTCTGCTCTTCTATAGAAGAAGAAACCGACCTCACCTTCTGCTCTTCTATAGAAGAAGAAACCGACCTCACCTTCTGCTCTTCTATAGAAGAAGCAGACCTCACCTTCTGATTTTCTATAGAAGAAGAAATCGACCTCACCTTCTGCTCTTCTATATTGAAGAAGAATCAGACCTCGCATTAATTCCATCATCATAATCAACAATAAGATAATATAGAACATCTATTTTTGGAATTTTTCAAATATTCACCTCCACATTATTGTATCCGACACCTTTTACGAGAATCACGTATCAATCACGACAAATTGTTATAGCTCAAGCGTTCAAGTATTAAATTTGTCCGGATCATATTTCCAACCCCTATAATCAGCGTCTCATCAACATTAAACGAGACTGATAGAATCATTTATATCGATCGATGTTCTTCTTTTTTCGCTCCGCTCCGGATACATTGCAATCTTCTATTAATAAAATATCAGAGGTAATACAAAACTCTCGGATTGGTTCACAAATGTCTGTGTACCAGGTATTTAAGTATGCCTGCTGTCAGCTGCATACATACCGCTCTCTGCTGCCTGACAGCCCAGCCAGCCGCAATAAAAAGTCAGTCTGTCAGTAAGTCAAATGTATTCGATGAAAATTACACACCAACGCGACGGCGGCGTTGTATAAAAATAAAAACGATTATTTTTGAATTCGTTGCTGTTGTATTTGTTGTGTTTCTTCTTTAAATTGGTGTTATTTTATAAATACATCTCAAAAAAGAAACTCGAACAAAGCAAAGTTTATGATGTCATTTATGCCATCTAAAAAAAAACATGCAAAAGTTAATGTTTATAAATAATGTAGTTGTTATTTTAGGGAGGGAAGAAGAGATGTTATATTCTGAAAAAAAAACAATTTTTAAAAAAAAGTCATTAGCAAAATGATCTCTAGAATTGTGAAGAAGAAATATTTTCAAAATATTATTTTATAAATAAAATAATTATAATAATTTTTGGAAATTTCTGAAGGAGTTCCGAATACCCTTTTATTTAACGACTATTTTGAAATTCTTTAAAATTCCAAGAATGTTTTAAACATGCCAATAATAAATAATTTTTTGGCACTTCAACAAATTCCTTAAAGATTGGACTTAAAATGACATCATTTGTGTTTACCAAAAAATTAGGTGAAGTGTTCTATTTTTTTTAAATTTTCAAAGATAACACGCACAACTCACATAAATTCAAAAACGAAAAATTCCGTTGATTTCAAATCTAATGGAAATATAAGTTTTAATAAGCAACACATCATCATGAACCGAACATTAATAATTGAAAAAATGTTGGCAATTCAATATTAAAAAATAAACTTGCATCCGCAGATTCTGGAACAATATCATTGTTGAAAGTAAAAAATGAAATGTAAAACATCAGATTTTCCAATAATAATTTTTCCATTGGGAGCCGATTTTAACAAAACTTGACATATATCAATCTAGATTTAATTCAGTACTCTATGCACAATTTTGTCTCAATCGGGCAAATATTGGGAGTTTGGTGCACCATTTACATAAAATCGGACGAAACTATATATTTGGGCTATATCTAAATCTGAATCGATTTTCTCCAATTTCAATAGGGTTCGTCCTTGGGCCAAATAAGTGGCATGTACCAAATTTCATCCAAATCGGATCATAAATGCGACCTGTACTTTGTTCGCAAAAATACATGGACGGACGGAAAGACGGAAATGCATAAATGGACTCAGAAAGTGATTCTATGCATATTCTCAAAAGGAACCATGGGTCTATATCGATTCCTTTTGCCTGTTACAGACATATGCACAAAGACATAATACCCTGTACCACTGTATGGTAAAGGTTATACAAATAGAAGTAATATATAGAAATATATATTCTTACGATCGTGTACATAGAATAAGCAGGACACCCTTTCTGCTCTTCTATAGAAAAAGAAGCAGACCTCACCTTTTTTTGTATTGAATAAGAAGCAGACATCGCCTTCTGTAGAATAAGAAGAAACAGGCCTCACATTCTGCTCTTCTATAGAAAAAGCAGAGGTTACCTTATGCTCTTTTATAGAAAAACATGCAGATCTGTTCTTGGACTTTTTCATTTAGAACCTTAGACCTCACCTTTTACTTTTCTATAAATGGAGAAGCAATTTTATTGTATGAAAGCAAAAAACATGTCGGAAATATCATCAAATTCAAGAATAAGTCTAGATTTGTTCGAATTGGTAACCTTTGGCACGAATTATGGCCTTCAATTGGCCAATGAAGCCGTCACACCCTGCCCGAATGTTGCTCTGCGGTATTTTGGGCAATTCCCGGCGAAGCGTTTGCTTGAGGTGATCGACACTTTGGTATGTTGTTAGTGCCAACCTTTCTTTCCAAAATACTCCAGACACAATAGTCCAACGAATTGGTATTCGGAGATTTTAGTGGACATTGTGCGCTGGAAATGAAACGAGGATCGTCATTTTGTAACCATTCATGGGTGGTGCGTGCTGAGTGCGATGGTACTGAGTCCTGTTGGAATGTCCAAGGTCTGCGGCCAAAATTTTGCGTGCCCAAGGCTTTAATACACCCTCCAGAATATTTTCGCGATAATATTCGGCATTTATTCCGATGCCACAGTCTATTAATGCGATTGTAAAGCGACCATCGGCTGGTACGGCGGCCTATACCATTACCAAGGCCGGCGCTGGAATTCTGGTGGCAACCGAATGTGTACATTTTCAGCTGACCCCTTTGGCAATTAAACACGATCATTTTGTTTGTTTGCAGACTGCTGTTTTCTCATCGGAGAAAATCAAATTCGGCAGTTCACCACTTTCGGCCAACCGAAGCAACTCTTTAGCTCGTTTGAGTCTATTTTCTTTCTGTCGCGGTGTAAGTTCTTGAACTTTTTGGAATTTCAATGGCTTTACCCCAGAGCTTATTTTTCAATATTTACTGAATGGAATATTGCGATATGTTCAGCTCACGAGAAATTTTTCGGTCACTGCGACGCGGCTTTCGATCAAGTCGCTTCCTTACTTTTCGATCAATTAAAAATGTTAATAAAATCTTCCAAAAATCTCAAATTGTACTATGGGGCTATGTCAAAAGTTTTTTTTTTTTTTGATAAAATTCAAACGACCATATACTTTTCAAGACATTTCTCATGCTATTTTGCTCTGTAGTCACGAATTCTATATTTGAGGCCTTAAATCAACGCTGGGCTTCTGATTTAAAAGTCATCTAATAATGAATGTACTACATAGACCCAAAGAAAGTTTATGTTTTCAATTATTTCAAAACAAAGTGGGAAGTAGATATTTTTTCAAATTTCATATAACTCTACGGGTATTTATTTGACGATTTATTTTGAAAATTAAGTAGGAAGCAAATTTTATTGAGTATTGAAAAAGAACTCCCACTTTTATTTTGTCATCCCTTGAAAAAAAAAACTGGTCATTAACTTACTTTCCCTATTTCCAAAACTGAAAATCCAAGATAAAGATTACCGCCACACCATTGTGTGGGCGCCCACCACAAACATATTTGTTGAATGCATTTTTTCTCTGACGGCATTGTAAATTGTATTCAAATGTCAGATCTTACACACTACTACTTAGAGTAGTAGTCGTTAATATCGCCCACTTTTATTTTTAGCATCCAACAACTGGAAAGCGTAACATGATTTTGAATATAATTTTTTTTTATAAATAGATTTACATATTGTCAAATTTTAGAGTATATTTTTGAAGGTTACATAAATTACAAGAAAAGAGAACAAAAGAGAGGGAGAACATTTTGTCTATAAGGCACATTTTTTATTTTGAGTATAGTTCATATTTTGATGACTTGAATGTTAATGTTTATATAGTTCAAGCCGGTCGGCCACCCATTAACAAATTTGCGAACATTTTCTGGACCATGATATCTCTCGAAGGGGCGATCACAATTTATCATCCATTGGCCATTCAGCAACTAAAGGCACATTTTCACAGTAAAATTATCTCTCGAAGAGGTGATAGCAATTGTTCATCCATTGGCCATTCCGCAACTAAAGGCACATTTCCACAGTAAAATTATCCAACCTAAAACATTTTTTTTTTCAAAAAACAATAAAAAATAATATTGGCGCCCAATTGCTTTTAAACTCTTAATGTCTGCCAAAATATAGTATTTTATTTTTTTTTGGGATTTTGATCCTTCATAAGATATATTTAAGGGTATTTTTATTAATTTTTATAAGAACACATTTACGCTCTTCTTTAAGAAATATATTAAAATTGTAAGTCACTTTATAGCAAGTCATTAAAACAAGAGGCAGAAACAAAAATAATTTAATTACAAATGTCATAAAAACCCTACATATAAACTTATTGTCTTACAAATAGAATTTAATTCTTTTGTTTATTATTTTGTAATTCTTTGTTTACATAAAAAGCGTTAATCAAAACAAGCTTTTTTATAACAAATCAAAAAACAGGGTGATTGTGTCAAGGTCATTTTTGATAGTTTGTTGCTTTAATGTTTTTTGTTTTGATTTCATTTATTTATATTTGAGTGTATGTACTCGCCCATAAATGTGTTGCAAAGTATCAACAAACAATTAAATATTACAAACACATACTCGCCTGTGTTAATTGTTAACAAGCCAAAACAATTGAAACAAAAGCGCGGCCTAGGTGACAAAATCGTTAAACAAAATTGATTGTCTTGATATGAGCTTCTGTTTTGGATGGAGGAGGGAATACAAAAAGAAACTGTTGAATATGGTAACGGTTACAAGTTGATTTTTTTTATTTGATTTCAATATATTCTGTGGGCATATTTTATTTCAGGAATATTCCGAATGAACAAATCATGGACCTCACAATACAAAAAGGTTGGATAAATACTTGAGATATGCTGGATAAATATTAAGTAAAATTCGCAAATTTCATTCCATTCCAAATTCATTCCTATTTTTCCATAATTTCTCATCGTACGATTGGCATCTATTTGTTAAAGAGCTTCTAAACCCAATACTATAATTCCGCAAACTACTGTGAAAAAGCTGATTTATTATCTGTTAGACAGCATTTCCCTGTTGGCAGTGAATTTAATCTTACAGGTTATAATTTCCCATTCCGGGTTATTGGGGGCTATGCAGAATATAAGCAATATGAATAAAATTAGTCAACATGTCCCATGCGCATTTAGCTTCAATATCAAATGTTCTTCAAATATACATTTTGATAAGTTTTCTATATATAGGGTGAAATAAAAAAAACTGCAACCAACTTCAGACTGCTGTCATTTCTAAGCCACTTGTCTGACAGCTGTTAGAATTATTCCAGGCGTACAAAACCATTTTGGTTTTGTTTTCTCAGATAAATAAACATTCGTTGTCCAGCAGTTTGTAAATAAACAAAATGATCGTGTTTACTTGCCAAAGAGGTCAGCTGTAAATGTGCACCTTCGGTTGGCCACCAGAACTCAAGCGCCGGCCATAACAGCCGGTGGTCGCTCTCCGCTCGTACTTATTGACCTTGGCATCAGAATAAATGCCCAATATTATTGCGAAAATATTCTAGAGGGTGTATTGAAGCCTTGGGTACACAAATATTTTGGCCGCAGACCTTGGACATTCCAACATTAATCAGCACTATCGCATTCAGCACGCGCCACCCAAGAATGGTTACAAAATGAGGATCCTCGCTTCATTTCCAGCGCACAATGGCCACCAAAATCTCCGGATACCAATCCGATGGACTATTGTGTGTGGAGTATTTTGGAAAGCAATGATGGCACTAAAAATATAAAAGTGTCGATCACCTCAAGCAAGCGCTTCGCCGGGAATGGGCCAAAATTCGTGCCAATGTTGACCAATTTGAACAAATCTAAACTTATTCTAAAATTTGATGATATTTCCGACATTTTTTATTATCATAATTATTAAACATCTTTGACAAAATTAACAAGATTAGAGCAATCGGCATATTTGTGATAAACACTTATATAATAATAAATTCCGTGATCATTGTCATATCAGAGATCAATAACGGGTGTAACTTGAACTATGTCATGCATTCCCATAATTTCCCATCGTACGGTTGCCATCTATTTGTAAAAGAATGCCTGGTACACAAACCATGATTCCTCAGAATCAAGAAGTATATATTTCATGCAAACGTTTGTGATTGAACGAACGATTAAATAGTTCGGATAGCTAAAGAATAACAAGTGAACTCTAAATAACGATTTTAACTAGTTCACTTGCTCTTTCATCTGAACTAGTTCGTTCGCGATCTATACATCTCTATTAGACATACAGAGATAAATCTAGAATTGTTAACAGATTAAAGATATGTTCTAGAAGATATACCAAAGGCAATAATAATAAAATTCTTCGACAAAGGTCGTAATTTATGATATGCTGAAGTTTCTATACCAATTATAAACGAATTATTCCATGGAATTATATTTGAAAACGGATGTGCTTATTCTCACTGATCTTTTTGAAAATAGTTCGGATTGCTACAAAATAACAAATTAACTATAAAGAACGACTTTCACTGAACTAGTTCACTTGCTCTTTCAACTGAATCGTTCATCTGAACTAGTTCGTTCGCGAACTATATCTCTATTAGGCATACAGATATAAATCTAGAATTGTTAATCGATTTAGATATGCACAATTTTATTATTAGAAATGATATTCGAGAACGTCTTAACCAATGTTCTAGAAAATATACCAAAGATTATAATAATTAAATTCTTCGACATAGGGCGTCATTTATTCTTTCTAGCCCAATATTCAATTTTGAGGGTTAGAAGTTTGATTTTTCATTTTTATAAGGACTATAATTTACCATGGCATCGATTTTAGGTATTCAACTTTATGGTTGAGGGTAAAAATTCTTTCGTTTTGGTTGAACATATAGATGTTCTGCCCATAGATCCATTTGTTTCTGATTTAAGTTTCTAATTTAATTTAAATAATTTTTTTTTGCGCAAACAAAATCAAAAATCACCCTGATCATCTCTCTCATAAATATATAGCAGATGTTATTTAAAACAACATTTTACCAGCTGTTGGAAATTCCAAATTTATTTAAACAAATATGATTGCCATAATAACACACATACCCACCTAATATGCCAAACGCTTCGTTTTTGCGAGCAATGAACTTTTGAAATGATATTTGCCGCAAAAAAAAATTGTGTTTACATTTTGATAAGATATATATTTGTTGGTTCCTTGTTTTACTTTATGTTCCATACATATATATTTTTGTCTATATATGTATGTACAGCTGATACATATTTATGTCATCGCAAGTGTTAGCTTTTTTCAAAATTTTGCTTTCATTTTGTTTCCTTCATATCGGCGCCATGCCATTTTTTTAAACAATTTGTTGTTATTGTTTATATTCCGCATACAGCTCATTTGTTAAAAAATCATGATTTGGTTTTGTTATAAAATAACAACAACAACAATGAAATGGGAATAAAAAAGCTAACATTTCTATTTTTTTGCAAAACGACCGATAAGATAAGTAACCTAACCCACTGTCCCGAACAGACTTAAAGAAAGAGAAAAAAACAATAACAACAAAGAAATGAAAATAAAAACAAAACAAAGAGTTTTATATTTTCTTTTTTTTATCAATATAACACTTTTGTTGTTATTGTTATGTTTATATATGTATATCAGATATTTAAAATACAATTTCTTACACTTTTCTTACTCACTCACCCCTTTTTTCTCCTCGTGTATTTGCAGATTAAGAAATAAACAACAGACAGAAATCAAACAAATACGCAAAGAAAAATTGTGCGTGTGTGTTTCTTTGGCTTTGCTTTAAACAGCTGGGCCCGGTCTTTTTGGCGCACTCACCCGTCCGTCAAACATTATCAGCTAGTCGTCGGTGGCCTGCCATCATCACCCACCACCGATCAACAACCAACCAGTCTTTGTCGTAGACTTGAACAACATGGGTCAGTTGGTGGTAAAATTAGCGGAACCGGTCAGCAATGTAGCCGATATATTGGGCGGTCGTCGCAAACGTAAACGCAGCATTGATTCACTGAAAACAAACAGCGAGGAATCGAACAATGAAACCCAGTCCCCCAAAAAGTATGTCAACATTTTTCTATTTTGTTTTGTTTGATCATTTGACATTTAACTTTTACTTTTTTCTTCTCGCCCTCCATTGCAGGAAAAAGCTATTGACCACAACGCAATATATTTATCAGGCCCTCTTTAAGGAACAGAAAAATTCCGATATAGCCATTATGGCATTGGGTAAAGTCTGGAATTTGCATAAAGTCTATCTATCGCAAAGTCCATATTTCTATAGCATGTTTAATGGCTCGTGGAAGGAATCGTGTCAGGATTTTGTTCACATTAAAATTTTGGATGAACGCATTACACTGGATGGTAAGTAAAACATTTTGTATTTGTAGTTGAATAATTGAGAATTATTTGCAGGGTATTATTTTATATTCTCAAGGAGATGGTTAAAAAGAAGAGTACAGGGATAATGGATTCCTTTGTTTAAATAACGGACTTATTCGAATTCTCTTTGTGTCACCACTTTCTGTTAAACAAAGACCAGTAAGACTCACCAATACTCTGAATCATTTGGTGTGTACATCTTTGTCCTAGACACGTTGATTTTAGTTAACGGTTTATTCCGACTGTACCGTGTCAGAAACGCCCATTTCATTGCATAGCAATTTACATTTGAATATGGATTTATCTAGGAATGTAATAGTTTTGAACAATGTGGTAATGAAACGTCAACAAAAAATTAAAATGTTCATCGAATCGAAAAGTAAAAAGTCTTTGGGTCAATGTGGTAATGCGTTGTCCCATAAGATTGGCGCCATCTCTCCTCAAATTGATCGAATCAAGCCGTACAGCATGTACAAGGAGCGTCACACCAAATCGTAGAATTTAAATTACACTTTTCCGCAGGCATTAGGTTTTCAACACCCAATAGATCGGAAAAGGTCAACAGCTTTTCCACTTGGATTTTTTAAAAAATTCTAGTTTAATTCTAGGTATATGTGAGCTTGGGAGATTGGATAGAAGTCCATTGGGATAGCTGGAAAAATATTTTTAGGTCAATGTCTTAACCTTTTACTTTTGGAATGTAAAGAATATGAGAGAATTTTTCTCTCAAACACTCCAAGAGCGTTAGGAGCCTTTAGGTGTGGATTTTCAATGAATATTTTCAGGTTAATATCTTAGCCTTAGAGGCGTGGATTTTTAAGCATATTTTCAGGTTAATCTCTTAGACTTAGAGGCGTGGATTTTTAAGCATATTTTCAGGTTAATCCTTAGCCTTAGAGGCGTGGATTTTTAAGCATATTTTCAGGTTAATCTCTTAGACTTAGAGGCGTGGATTTTTAAGCATATTTTCAGGTTAATCCTTAGCCTTAGAGGCGTGGATTTTTAAGCATATTTTCAGGTTAATCCTTAGCCTTAGAGGCGTGGATTTTTAAGCATATTTTCAGGGTAATCTTTTAAGCATATTTTCTGGTTAATCTCTTGGCCTTAGATGTGTGGATTTTTATGCATATTTTCAGGGTAATCTTTTAAGCATATTTTCTAGTTAATTTCTTAGCCTTAGATAATTTACCATGGCATCTTGGCCTTAGATGTGTGGATTTTTATGCATATTTTCAGGGTAATCTTTTAAGCATATTTTCTAGTTAATTTCTTAGCCTTAGATGTGTGGATTTTTATGCATATTTTCAGGGTAATCTCTTAGCCATAGAGGCGTGGATTTTTAAGCATATTTTCAGGGTAATCTTTTAAGCATATTTTCTGGTTAATCTCTTAGCCTTAGATGTGTGGATTTTTATGCATATTTTCAGGCTAATCTCTTAGCCTTAGAGGCGTGGATTTTTAAGCATATTTTCAGGGTAATCTCTTAGCCTCATAGTCGTGGATTTTTGAAATTCTTGACAATATGCAGTCCTTGGAGTCCTGATTACGACGATTTAGCTTTTTTGCTATTTTCCATGATATGTACTTTCCAAGTATTTTCCCTGTTCCATTTTATCGAAAAAGTCCATACTATTCTATTTAAAATGAAATTCTGTCGCGTATCCTGTGTATCGTATCGCGTATCGCCCACCCACAAATAAACGATTCTATTTAAAAGTAGATTCTATCCCGTTGTCGATTTTGGCATTTATACTTAAAAAAACTCTATATAAGGGTTCCAGTGGAATTTTGCAAGCCCATGTCGATTTTGGCATTTATCCTAGGAAATATATAAGGATTCCAGTGGAATTTTGTAAAACCATATATAAAGCAGGAATTCTCCAATAAAAATTGAATTGTGGTAATCAGAACATTAACCGCTGTTGATACTACGATTTCCCTAGTGAACTTGAAATACCATGGAGAAATACAAGCTATTCAGCTGGATCCCAATATCTCAGGAAGTATGAATTGACATATCGTTGTAATTATAGCCTTTAGGACGTGCTAAAAAAATTATAAGCGAACTTGAATTGTTCCATCGACTCATTTTTCCTTTTTTTGTTATTCCAGACCCTAAGAATAAAATTCTAAGACGATTTTTGTGTGTCCGTCTATGTGCCTTTCTGCTGTAATCATTCTAATATTCAAATAAGTTAAGTTCGGAATAGCCTAAAAAACGCATTGTTTACAGCTTTGGGAATTTTGGAGACGTTTTTTAGTTCGACGGGGGAGTTATATGGGGACTCTACCTAATAGTGGGCCGAAAAGGAGAAGCATCTTAAGTATTATCAAAAAAGCCACAAAATCTACCAATCTCTAACTGAATATATTTTTTTCTATTAGGCCTATATTTTGGCTTACATTGGATATAAGGAACTTATTTTATAACGAACAAATTTCCTAGGTCCCTACGATTTCGCTATAACCGTACTCGAATGTATACATAATAATCCTAACGGTTCTTTTATGAAGTGACTCATAATTCCAATTAAGACCTACACGTTTTTTTAATATATCAATTCTTAAACACGAGCTGATATGATTTATATGCCTAAGACTATGTCAACGACAATAAGACAATCATATCGCAACATACATACATATATACGAACATTGATAACTCAAGAGAAACATTTTCATATGCCATATGGCAAAAAACCTAATCAAATTTTTTATGCTTGTTGCTAAGGGGGTCTCACCTTTTATCTCATCAATCTGCTGCCTACCTGTTCATTGACCGTGACCATGATATAGAAAACAATCTTATCAAGGCTCAATATGTCTAAAAAAGAAATCAGGAAGAAAGAGAAAAAATCTAGTTAAATTATTATTAAATACTTTTTCCTTAACTTCTGCAAATCCTGTAATCATTTCATTTTAGTAATTCTAACACAAAGGCTCAAAATGTTTGTATTACATACTTATTTTATGTCCACCACATATCAGTCAATTGGACATACACTTATGCCAGTCAAGGCCTGTTGTACGTTATAGAAATGAAAAAGTTAGAAAAGCTTTTTATTAGTCTGTCAATCCTTGTTGAAATTCTGTGTTCTCAGTGTAGACCTTCAACATTTTTTATTCGCCCACTTTATAACTAATTTTTTATGAAATCTCTACATCAAATTATTTCTTTTGTGTTCCAATAATTGATTGTACATTGACCCTGGTCATGATTTTAAATCTGCTATATTTCTTATCTGCTAGGGTAGGCTTTTCAAGTGTAATCTCCATCCTAATTAGCCTTTATCACAATGGTATAAAATAAAATTTATTGTTGTACATTGACCGTGACCATGATATAAATCTGAGGATTATAACCAGTAGGGTTTTCAAATGTAATTGTTTCCAATTTATAGAAATCTCTGGCATAAAATTTCTTTATCTCAATGGCCTAATAATTGATTGTATACTGACTATGACCATTATGAAGTATAAATTTTGAATAATATCAAGGATAATACACAACAAAAAGTCCCCTAAAAATCCATATTTTCTTATTATTGATGCGTATTTTGAACTCTATCGAGTTTATTTCATCTCCTCCCTGGTTAATAGATACAACAAAAAGATTTCTTAAAATCGACCAGTTTAATTCAACCTACCCAGCTGATAAATTTTGATCGAATTTTTATTTATTTACCTTGTTAGGAGACACCAAAAAGACTAAAAAGTAATAGACACCAAAACTTCTTCTAAACTATAGTTTATTTTTTATTTTTTTTTATTGATTCGTATTTAGAACCCGATCGAATTTATTTTATCTCCTTTAAATCGAATTAATTAGAACTCTACCGCTGCTATATGCTGTTCAAATTTATTTTATCTCCCTAGTTAAGAGACTCGAAGAAGACTTCTTAAAATCGACCATAGATTTTTTATTGACCAAGATAATTTTCGCATTTTGAAACTCGACCTATTTTACTTTATCACTCGGAACTGATAAATGGTGTTTTATTGACATGATTATTTTGTATATATAATCAAGCAGTGTTATCAAGTCTACGAAATGTCTAGAATAATAAGAGGGGCTCCTCAAGTGGGTCATAAATTTCAAAATTTGCAAAAAAAAGTATCTATCTTGGCTGGTGGGAATGTTATGGTCAATATAGATAATTTGAAAATAGATTTTGTTTGTAAGTGATAGTCTATTTTTTTCTTATTAGAATCCGAATGTAAATAGTCGAAGACACACAGACCAATTTCCATGGTCCCAATTTTATAGTTTGTAGGTGAGAGAGTTTGAGGGAAATTTCGACTTTTCTTGCTCAAAAACTGAAAACTATCGCAAAAAACCAGTAAGGAAAGTAGTAAAGTCGGACTTTTCGAAAAAAAAACATAGATATTACATTGAACGAACTTGAATATGTGATATTTATGCCTTTCTAACTCAATTCAGTACGCTGTGCCAAATTTCGTGCAAATCGATAGATATATAGGGACTTTAGTGCATCATTTACATTAAATCGGACGAAAATATATATGGGAGCCAAATCTGAACCGATTTGCACCAAACTTAGCACACATCATTCTAGACTCAATTCAGTACGCTGTGCCAAATTTCGTGCAAATCGAAAGATATATAGGGACTTTGGTACACAATTTACTTTAAATTGGATGAAAATATATATAGAGCTATATCTAAATCGGAACCGATTTTCATGAAACTTAGCACACATCTTTATAGACTCAATGTAGTACGCTCGAAATCGAAAGATATATAGGGACTTTGATGCACCATTTACCTTAAATCGGGCGAAAATATATATGGGAGCTATATCTAAATCTGAACCAATTTTCACGAAACATAGCACACATCTATCTAGACTTAATTCAGTACGCTTTGCCAAATTTCGTGCAAATCGAGATATATTTAGGGACTTTGGTGAGCCATTTACTTTAAATCGGACGAAAATATATATGGGAGCTATATCTAAATCTGAACCGATTTCCCCCAATTTCAATAGGGAGGCCAAACAAGTTCTTACCAAATTTCATCCAAATCGGATTATAAATGCGACCTGTACTTTGTTTACAATTTAACATGAAACAGGAGCGGACACAAGTTAAGTTTGTTCTCAAAAGGGACCATGTGTTATTTTCCTTTTCTGTTAGGAATAACAAAGCAATACAATTTAATTAACAGATCCATGCACATGTTTACTTGACCTTCTCTTAAAGCTTGTCAGATCTCATAATTGATAGATTGGGACTTTCAATTGTCTCTGTGCTTAATACGCGAATTTTACTCCTCCATTCTATTTCAGTTATAAATTTTGATATATCTAAATTTTTTTCTGAATTTTTAATAATTCTTTTATTCCATTTCTCTTTTCCAGCTTTGGATGCCGTTTTTGGTTCCATGTATTCCGATGAAATTGAAATCGATGCCAAAGGTGTGATTTCCGTATTGGCCACCGCCACCCTATTCCATTTAGATGGCATCATCGACAAATGTGCTGAGGTTATGATTGAGTCAATAAATGCTGAAACTGCCATTAACTATTATGAAGCTGCCTGTCAATATGGCTGTCAAAATGTTAAAAAATCAGCCTTTGTATGGCTGGAGACAAATCTCCTCTGTATATATACAAAATATCCAAATTTACTAAGGCAAATTAGTATTGAACTAATGACCGATTTAATATCAAGTCCAGATCTTTATGTTATGCAAACAGAATTCTCATTATATACGCTATTGCGTAATTGGATCTATTTACGCTTACATCCCAATTATGATCCAGAAAATCCACAGCATCAAGCTCAGCAGCAGGAGGAATTAAAATTGCTGCAGCAACAACAGCAAACAAATGAATCGAATAATTCGTCATCATCCTCCTCCTCATCCTTAACATTATCAAATTCACCAGCGGATCGTCCACCTTTAACATCAAATGATATTGTACAAAACTTTTTCACTGCGCGTCGTGAAAAGCGTTCCTTCCTCTCCACTCCGGATGGTCAACAATTTTTGAAACCATTCCTGGCACTGCGTACTCAGTACCTTACCAATCATCATATGGACTTGAAAATTGTACTTAACGACAATATTATACCCAAAGAATGGCTGCACAATCATGTCTTAAGCAATTGGAATTCAATACTCAAAGTTGATCATTTACCAGAAGAGGGGTGAGTAAGAGAAAAAATAATAATAATCAACAAGAGACAAAGAAAGGTGTGGAGGGTGAAGAATTCGCATAAAATCCTCTCCAGATCTTTGTTCCATTAGCTATTTTAATTGATTTTTTTGGTTTATAATTTATTTTCTTTCTTCTCTCTTGCATATATTTTTTGTAGTAAAAAACGATGCTAGTGATTTATGAAAATCTAAATACACATCAACTAGTCCAACATCTCATCGTAGTCGTTGTCGGTCGTTACAGACTCTCTTTGTTTAACGTAATCTTTGTTACGTTACATTTGCATTGCGCATTTTATTCAAAATGAAACCAAAGTTCAAATGTAATTGCCGCCATAAAGAAAACATCTTTTATTTTCGCCTTCTTCTTCATCATCGTACCTAGTAATTGAAGTTGATTTTTTTTATTTCTCCTTTTGACATACATACATATAAAATATATATATAGACTTGCAATTGTTTGCTTTTAGTTCAATGCCTTGCATTTAAAACGAAAAAATAAGATTGAATTCTCATTGTGTTATATTTTTTATATAGTTGATAATGGTTTTATGAGTTTTTATTTTTTATTTTATATATGAATGACTGAATAAATTTTTAATTTCTTTTAACATGTTTTTTTTTTTTAAAAAAAGATTTTTTAGTTTTTTTTCTGTTCTACTCTGGGTTAGGGGGTGTTTCTTTTTTGGGGGAGATAATAAATTTCTAAGATTTCATATTCACATCTTTGTGGAAGAAAGCAGGATTGAGTAGAAATAATATTGAGGGGGAAATACGTCTATGATATGATGAACTATATTGTATATAAATCTTTTTGCCAAAAAAGCAAACTTCTTCAGATATATAAATCCTAAAATAATTATGACGACAAGGCATCGTTCTTGTTCATTTCTGAATAAACTTTTTCTAAACTTCAATGAAATAGAAAAAATAGACACCTGCATTTTTCAATCAATCCTATTATTTTTTCTGGAGAAATTTGATGGGTGTTAAGTTTCCTGAAAATCGGTTCAGATTTAGATATAGCTCCCATATATATTTTCGTCCATGATTTTAAATCTGCTGTATTTCTTATCTGGGGTAGGCTCTTCAAGTGTAATCTCCATCCTAATTTGCCTTTATCACAATGGTATAATATAAAACTTATTATTGTACATTGACCCTGACCATGATATAAACCTGACGATAATAACGAGTAGGCTCTTCAAATGTAATGGTTTCCTACTTATAGAAATCTCTAGCATAAAATTCCTTTATATCAATGACCAAATAATTGACTGAACATTGACCGTGACCATTATGAAGTATAACTTTTAAATCTTATCAAGGATAACAGACAACAAAAAGTCTTCTAAAAATTTACCACAGTTTCTTATTATTGATACGCATTTAGATCTCGATCGAATTTATTTTTTAAAGATACAACAAGAAGACTTCTTAAAATTTATCAGTTTAATTTTAAAACTCAACATAGCGAGCTGATAATTTTTTTTTTTCGAATTTTCATTTATTTCCCAACAAGACTCCTCCTATATATCGAGGATAGAGTATAACTTTTAAATCTTATCAAGGATAATAGACCATAAAAAGTCTTCTAAAAATCTACCATAGTTTTTTTTATTGATCCGTATTTAGAATTCGTTAAAATCGGTTCATATTTAGATATAGCTTCCATATATATTTTCGTCCGATTTAAAGTAAATGGTGCACCAAAGACCCTATATATTATTCGATTTGCACGAAATTTGGCATATCGTACTGAATTGAGACTAGACTGATGTGTCTAAAATTCCCTCCTTTCACTCCTTGGCTCATAAAAAAAAAGAAACTCCCAGTCCTCACTTTTTTGCAAGCCGACAGCCATTTGTGTAACAGCAATTGCCAGAGGACATTTCTGATAGTGTTTCGTTGGCCCATGAGTTTCTATCCGGTATCAGACTTTCACATGAGGTGATTACTCTTGTTTCAGGTATTCGGTCTAAATCTAAAGTGCTGATTGAGGTTCCGATTGTAGCTTGTTGTATATTATTGAGCTGTATATAGTGTGTCCGGTACCAATCCACCCGTTCATTGTTTCATTACCGAAATTCCTACCATCAGTGTGGAATGGAGACGAATTTGGGAATGGTGTGTCCGGTACCAATCCACTCGTTCATTGTTTCAATCCCTACCATCGGTGTGGAAAGGAGACTAATTTGGGAATTGTGTTTATGCGAAGATCCCTCCATGCCAAAATCTCTTTTTTTGCTTGACCTTTGCCTCTACATTTCTATGCTCTGTACCATAGCATGGAGGAGGGTATATTGACTGTCATTCCGTTTGTACCTCCTTAAAATAATAATTTTGTTTCTAGAGAGAGAAAATAGTAAGCCAGATAATAATAAGGCCTTTAAAAAATCTCCAACTCTTTTTAGACTTTTAAAAATGTCCTTTAAAAAAGCTACGCCAAAATCTTCGCCTATTTTTAGGCTTTTAAAAATTTCCTTTAAAAAAGTTACGCCTATTTCTTCTCCTAATTTAAAAATCTACGCCTCTTTTTAGGCTCTTAAAAATGTCATTTAAAAATCAACGCCAATTTTTACGCTTTTAAAAATCTACGCCTACATTTAGGCTTTTAAAAACTTTTAAAAAATCCACGCCTATTTTTAGTCTTTTAAAAATCTACGCCTATTTTCAGGTTTTTAAAAATGCCCTTTAAAAATCGAAGCCCATTTTAGGCTTTTAAAAAGGTCTTTTAAAAATCTTCGCCTATTTTTAGTCTTTTAAAAATTTTCTTTAGAAAAACCAGACCTATTTTTAGGCTTTTCAAAATGTCCTTTAAAACTCTACGCATATTTTTAGGCTTTTAAATGTCCTTTAAAAATCTATGCCTATTTTTAGGCTTTTAAAAATGTCATTTAAAAATTCACGCCTATTTTTAGGCTTTTAAAATGTCCTTTAAAAATCGAAGCCTATTTTTAGGCTTTTAAAATGTACTTTAAAGATCCAGACCTATTTTTAGGTATTTAAAAAATATTTTTAAAAAATCCACACCTACTTTTAGGGCTTTAGAAAATCCAAACCTACTTTTGGGCTTCTAAAAAATGTTTTTTTTTTTTAATATTAATGCATACTTTTAGACCATTAGAAATGTTTTTAAAAAATCGAAGTCTACTTTTAGGCATCAGTTGTATTTTTAAGTATCCAATATTTTTTTATATAATATAATTTCTTTATAATTTTATAATAATTGTTCTTTCTCGCTCTTCCTTTTCAGTCCCAAAAATCTCGATCCTGAAGAATTCTTTAAAAACTGCATGCGCTGTGGTCGGATCCTTTTGGAGCCTGGCTATCAAAAATGGCGTTGGACAGGATTTAATTTTGGATTAGATCTTATACTAATTGCCGATTCTCGTATACTTAGCATTCGCCGACATCATCGTAACGAGCACGAGCGTCTGTTGAGTTTACAAACTAAACGGCAATTTATGATAAGGTAAGCTCCAAAAATGAAATAAAAAACAATTAATTTTGATATTAAAAGTCATTTTCTTTTTTAGAGCCTCGGTAACATCCATTAACAGCCAACGTCAACCCGTCTATACACAAAAATCCGATATTACATCATTGTGTTTGGAGAAAAACGAAGAGGTGACACTTATGGTTATGGATTCGAAATTAGTCCATCCACTATTGATCTCAGTTAATGTACTCGTTGTGCCACCGGCACCGCAAACGTTCAAAGAAAATCTGCTAATCTGTGATGAATTTGCCAATGTTTCGTCTGTGCCGATATCGGAAATTGGTGCAAATTGTGAAAGATCTGCCACGCCGACCAGCAGTAGCAGTTGTGGTATGATGGATGACGGCAATGCTGTTTGTTTGGTACCACCTTCACCACCAAATGTGGCAGCTGCTGCTGCGGCGGCTTATGCTTTACCCTCATCAATGGCGGCCAGTCATCGTTCAGCATCGGCCACATCGACATCATCATCATCAACTGCCTCAAGTTCTTCATTTTCATCTACAGATTTTCTGTAGAGTATTGGAGTAATTTTTTTTTGTATTTTTGTTATATGAATATGAAGGACGGGGAAGAGAATGCTGCAATTTTTACAAAATATTTTTTTAACTCATAAATATACTAAAGAAAACGGTGCTTTGTATTGAGAAAAGAAATTCAAGTGAATTATTTTTTTTTATTTTCAAAAAGAAAAACAAAATCGCCATATACATAAATATTAATGTGCTTTTGCGGCACTCTCGTTGTATAATTCATAATAAATGATTAAATGATATATGTATCATTGGGATTGATTCCAAATTATTAACATTTTTGTTATATGTATTTTTTTATATTACATTGTAAATATTAGAAATTTATATTATATATAAATAATATTTCTTCCTTATATATTAAAAAAATCTAATCAAAATGCTCGCATATTTCAAAACCCAAGAAGAATAGTTCACTTTCGTTAAAGTGAATTACTCTTTTTTTGTGTCTTATATACATTTTAAAATATACCTACTTTTGTAAAATAAATTTCTTGAAATCTATAAATGTGTGTTTTTCAAATTTTTATTGAAAACAAAAATAATTATAATAATAACATTTGCCATAAATCATCTGTGTATTTACATATATATACATTTTTCTATAATTAAGTATTTTTTCTCTTAATTCAAGCAAATATAATCAAAAACATTTTCTTTTGAAATATAATACTAACTACTATTTTTTTATATATCTACATATATTACATTTAATATTAGTTTTATAATATTTTTTATAAATTAAACACTTTTTTTGATATGAAAACAAAATCGCGCACAAGAATTGAAAAAAACACAATTTTGTATTTGTTTAGAAAAACATAATATTTGAAATTTTTCAAAAAAAAAAATCATCTTTTATTTCAAACTAAAAAAATGTGAATATTTGCAAAATTAAAAAAAAAATATATTTAAAAAATATTTCAAATTAAAAAAATGTGTGCAAAATTTAAAATCTTTTTTTTTTATATTAAAAATTTTATTGAAATATATATTTAAAATTTTCAAAAGTCAATTGCATTTAAAATTTTCTAATTAAAAAAAAAATTAAAATCTTTTATTAAAATTGAAATTTAATATATAAAAAATATTATTTTAAAAAACGTATTGAAAATATCACATAATTTAAAAAAAATCACATTTAAAAATTTTTTTAAAAATAAATTCAAAAATATATTTTTTGAAAACATTGAAAAATTAAAAATAATTTATAATTAAGAGATCAACAACTTTTTGAAAATTTCTCCTTTCAAACTTGAAATGCATTCACATTTTTATAAAGAAGAAGATTTTTTTGTAACAAAATTTTCTTTTCGTAATTTATTTCATTATTTTTTATTGTATAAAACTAAAAAAACACTTGTTATATAATTTTGATATTGTTTTTTGTAATTAAAAAATAAATTGTATGGAAAATATCATAATTTTAAAGTAGTTTTATTTTGAGGGGGAGGCTTATGTCCTTGTGCCTATGTTTGTAACAGACAAAAAAAACAGTTATATAATTTTGACCCATGGTTTTTTGTAATATAAAAAATACATTGTATGGAAAATATCACAATTTTAAAGTAGTTTTATTTAGAAAGGGTGGCATATGTCCTTATGCCTATGAAATTGAGAAAATTGAAATTGAGAAAAATACCTAAGTCCTTACATATATTTCGATATGCACGAAATTTGGCAGTCTAGAATGATGTGTATCAGTTTTTTTTAAAAATCGGTTCAGATTTAGATATAGCTGCCATATATATTTTCGCGCGATTTAATGTAAATGGTGTACCAAAGTCCCTGTATCTCTCTCGATTTGCACGAAATTTGGCATAGCCAACTGAATTAAGTATAGAACGATGTTTGTTAAGTTTCGTGAAAATCGGTGCAGATTTAGTTATAGCTCCCATACTGAATTAAGGCTGGAATGATGTGTGCTAAGTTTCGTAAAAATCGGTTTAGATTTAAATGGTAAATGGTGCTCCAAAGTTCCAAATATTTTTCAAAAAAAAAAAATAAACAAGAATTCAAAATGTTTTCATAATAAAAATAAATTAAGAAAAACATTTTACATTTTTTTACAAATAAAATAGATTTTTAAAATTGGAATTTTTTGTTCATTATTTGAAATTCCCAAAATCATCTGATTTTTTCTTGAAAGTGATGGCTTTAAGACTGACTGGTTTTAAATTTCAATAAAACACGTTTTGTTTAGAGGGTGGTTGTTTTTTTTTTTAATTTTTATTGTTTATTTTTTGTTTTGTTTTTTAAGAAATACATAAATAAATTCCAAAAAAAATTATTGTTTTTATTATTATGTATATAATTATTATTTTCAGTAAATATAATAAAAAAAAATTATTAAATAAAAAAAAATACAATGAACAACAACTTATAAAAAGGGATGATAACACCTGCATACCTTCTTTTTATATATATAGGAAACAAACATAAAAATTATATATAAATTTACAATACAATAGTATTTGTTATTTTTTTTAATTCTTTCAATTTAATTTAACAAACAAATTAGCTAATAATTATTATTATTTTTTTTTAAATTTTATTTTAAATATTCTATAATGTATATATCTGTATAGGTATATGTTTGCTTTAAAGGTTATGTATATATTTTTTATTATTATATGTATAAGGAAATGTCGTGTGCCTTAAACAAACAGAAAAATATCTTTTTTATTATTAATTCGTCTTTTTGTTTTGTGGGTTATTTAAAAAAAAAAAAACAAATTGCTTATTTTTTGCTAAGAGGGAGGAGTGTTGGAGGAAGGGAAGAGAGGTGGAGGATTATATATGTATATAAAATTTGTTAAATTTTGTAATACTCTTAATAATTAGAAATATAACAATTTTATTGTTATCTTTCTTTTTGAAAAAACAAGTAACAAAGCCAATTTTTATTAATAGTTTTTTTTTTCTTTTTGTATAAATAAATTTTTTAACATTTTAAATATAAACATTTTTTATATATAGAGTAGTAGTATATAGGGTATGGTGGTGGTGTGGTTATTTTGTTTTTTGTTCTTTTTTTAGTAATAAAATAATTCGGGAAAGTTGGTTTCATAAATCGGTTTCTCATTTTGGTTAGTGGCATTCTGTGGAGTCTTGTTGTCAATTGATAGGGAATTGAAGAGGTCATTCAAACGATTTTGGATGACATCGTGCTGGAAAGAAAAAAAATTTAAAAAGACAATGTTAGTAAAATATACACAGATTTGAGATGTAAGAACACTATTCAAATGGATTATTTAAAGATTATTTTTCAATGCCTAAAAAAGTCTTCAAGGCTTGGATTTTTTAAAAAATATTTTTCAAAACCTAAAATAAGGAGTGGATTTTTTAAAGAATATTTTTCAAACCCTAAAATAAGCCGTGGAATTTTTAAAGAATATTTTTCAAAACCTAAAATAAGGCGTGGATTTTTCAAGGCTTGATTTTTTAAAGAATATTTTTCAAGGCTGGATTTTTAAAGAATATTATTGAAGGCCTAAAAAAGGCGTGGATTTTGTAAAGAATATTTTTCAAGGCTGGATTTTTAAAGAATATTATTGAAGGCCTAAAAAAGGCGTGGATTTTGTAAAGAATATTTTTCAAGGCTGGATTTTTTAAAGAATATTATTCAAGACCTAAAAAAATGCGTGGATTTTGTAAAGAATATTTTTCAAGGCCTAAAAAGTCTTTTTCAAGGCCTTGACAAAAGGCGTGGATGAAGAATATTTTCAAGGCGTAAAAAAGGCGTGGATTTTTTAAATCTAACAGTCGGTTTTACGATCTGAAACAACCCGATTCTTACTTGTCCAACGACTGTCATCTCACCCCCACTCTGTACAAAAAGTGAGTGGGCTACAACAACAACTTTTTCAAGGCCTAATCCCAGAAAAACTTGTTTGACAAATATCAAAACATTATCTAAAGAGGCAGGATGTTCTCGAGAAGGCTGTTCAGTAAGTCTGTCTTATTTTTCAAGGCCTTGACAAAAGGCGTGGATTTTTTGAAGAATATTTTCAAGGCGTAAAGGCGTGGATTTTTTAAATCCAACAGTCGGTTTTACGATCTGAAACTACCCAGTCTTACTTGTCCAACGACTGTCATCTCACCCCCACTCTGTACAAAAAGTGAGTGTTTAAAGGCTTCGATTTTTTTATAAACATTTTTTGAGGACTACTATTTATACCCTACACAACTATGTTGTCAGGGTATTATAGCTTTGTGCAGCCCCAAGAGTTTGTAGCGCCGCGAAATATTGGTCCTAGACCCACCTTTAAGTATACCGATCGTCATATCTCGACTAGCTGAGTCGATCTAGACATGTACTTCCGTCCGACCGTCTGTCCATTATAATTTGTAAACACGATACAGGCCACAGTTATGGACCAATCTTCACGAAATTTTGCATGTAGAATGGGTTCGG
>NW_026878997.1:0-25300 GCF_032173495.1 Musca vetustissima
AATAACGTGTATTGGATTTTGTGTCGAGATAAATTTTGGATAGCGCACTGTGTTACAGCATACCAAATGGTGGATGTCACCCTTGCTCAAATTGATTCATATAGATCTTATACATATTTTTCTCTATGATTGACATTACAATTTTCATAAATTTTAGATTGGTATGTGCATTTTTTGTTTTAATATGTTCTTCACACATTTAATTCCGTCCGATTCCGTTTCAATGGTTCTCCAAAGACACTATGAATATTATATTTAAAAGATATTGTACATATGATCATCTCTTATATGTAGCCAAATTGGTAAGGCTATCGTATATTCGGTCCTAAAATCTTCTAAAATTGTGATGATTGGCAAATATCGGTACTTTCATCTGACAAGACTTTCGACTTTAAAAATGGCCAAATATATTGCAGTTACATTTATGTATTGAAAAATTACTTTTTATCTTTAACTGAAAATGGCGATCCCCTTAAATGGATTTTTTTTATTTAGGTCACAGTGTGATTGTTATTGTTCTGCCTCAAAATTTTAAACATATTTAAACTCGTACTCTGTATCGTATGTGTAATATTTAATAATATATTGTACATCATACGCCCCTAGGTCCGATGGTTAATAAATAGAGAATAAAGAATAAAATTTACTGTTTCAGGTAAGCCAGCTTGATCCCTTTCTTGTTGTTTTAAAAATAAAAACAACAAGAATTTTATTTTTAAAGTGGGTTATGGTCACATTGATTACTTTCGAGAAAGGCAGAGAAGACTATAGTTTCGCCACAAATCATCATCAGTTCTCTTAGTTTTCTGCTTATCCCAGGGAGTCATGTATCACTCCACTAAACCAAAAATCCTTCTTTCCCAATTTTATTACATCCACAACGTCAAGCCTAAGTACTTTTGGAGAACGCTCTGTTTGAGAATTCTCTAAAAGTCTCAGAAAATGTTGTGGCGGAACATGTAACCATGTGTCATAACTCCACTGTTATGCGTCTCTACTTTGCAGAGAATCGACATAACATGTTTGTTGGTATCGCTGTTATGCGATGACCATTCAAATGGCCGTGCTGTCGTCTATTTTCTAATATTTAATAAAATTTTACAATACCGGAATATACAAATGTGTTTACATATTATTTTTTTTTCGACTGTTTTCAACTTAAACGCCCTTTATGGAGTAATCCGGAAATATAAATGTTTTATCATATCTATGTCTATTTTTGAACAATAATTATACATTTAGATCTTAGGATAAAAATTATATGTAATGGAATAGTAACTTATATTTACTAGTGATATCGACCATAAATTTTGCAATAAATTTTATTAAGCATCTGATTTTAATTTTGATTAAATTTTTAAAATATGTTTCCCTATTTAATCGCATGAAACATAAACAAAAGTACAAAACTACAAGCTGTTATTTGTAATAACGTTAATCAAATACTGATGATCTCAATATGAAAATGAACAATAAAAACGACGACACAATATTGTACACTAACAATGACAAATTAAACCACTTCTCTTTATCTTTTACAAATAAAAACAGTTGACAAATAGTCAGCCTCAATGTCTAGTAGCAAACACACACTCACACAGCCAATTAATGAGAGATTAAATCACTTGGGAATACAAAATGAGACCTTGAAATAATTTTTATACATTAACAGTGTCGTTTCACTTTTTATTTTTGCGCAGCCATAACAGCGGCTGTGGAATAGCAGTCGCTGCAGCACGCGCTATCATATTTTCATGGATGACATTAACCTTAATTGGCAAAGTTTGACTACCAGGTAACTAACATTGAGTAGGTGTTCGCGCACGACACCGTTAAGTGTGCTAATTACGTTATATAAACATAAAAAAATGTTGTTATGATTTTGAAATACTTATCAGCAGCAGCAGCAACAACAAAAATAATACAGAGATTGTGCGTAATTAGTATGAGAAAATTGGCAGGAATTGTGCTAGGATTTAGTATATGTGCCTAACACTAATCGAAATGTGTGTCAATTGTTTAAACTTTATGCTCTACATTCTGTGGTTGATTGTAAAGGTATTTTTTGTTATATACTCTCCTTAAAAATCAATAATACAAAATATATGTAAGAAATTGAAATGTACAGAAATTCATTGGAAAATATTTCAACAATTGGATTTAATTCGAATGTATTAAATGATTTGAAGAACGTTACCTAAATCTTCTGTCTTTTGGAAATTTTATAAATATTAAAACATTGTACAAGATAGTATATATTACTTAATTTAAAATAGAATATAAAATATTACAATATTCGATATGTTTTTTGAAATATTTGTCAGGTTATTTGACTTGAAGTATGAGACTGATTCACAAAAAAAAAAAAAAAAATCTAGTTAATACAGGAAAGAGCATTTCTGTGTTCCACACTATAAGGTGGAGTTAAAATTAAAATTGTGTCTGTTGATCCGAATAAAATTCTATGTCCGTTTAACCATGTTATTCGATATTTGATAGGATGAAAAATATATATGGGCAATATTGCCAATTTTTTAACATAGCTGAAGCGGAGGTTCACCCATTTATAACTCGGGAATTACTTAAGTATATGGAAAAAAGTGAATACTTTTGGGTTAATTGATCTGTCGTTGCAAACTGTTCATGATATTGACCTCCAAACTTTATTTTGGTGGAAGCTGTGTCTACTTTAATGTAAAAAAATGTGTAAAAACAGGTTGAGGCGAACCAGTTTTTTTATGTTCTCTGTCGATTTGTGACTAAGCCACTCATTACACGGTCTTCGTGTCAAAAGAAAACTAGAAGCCAACAAAATGGGGACTACGCCCCTCATGTATCATTTTTCAAAATTTTAACTGCATCTACCTTTAAATGATGCTGACATTTTGAAGCTCGATTTTGAGTGTTTTTTGAATTTTACTTCTAGTTTTAATGCGCACACAGGAATTTATAAAAATCGATTATAAGATTATTGTAGTCGCGAATCTGCGTAATTTGATATGTATTTTGTGTATGTAGTATGCACAGCTTCAGAGTAATATTCATCCGAAGGTGCGAATTTTGTGCGATCAAACTTCTAAAAAACCTATTTTTCGGGCCAAATTTTTAGATCTGTCAACTGAATGACATGGGTACCCGCGATCAATAAGGTTTTTTACGTTTCGGATGATATAAAATCTTCTTCGTGAAAATCCATCTACTAGAACGGCGGGAACTGGTCTTCCAAAAACACGAAATTTGGAAAAAAATGTTTTTGAAAATATCGCGGATTTATTTGCGTTTTCTGTGTATCATTTCCGCTTCAATAAATGACCTCATACGGATGTTGATCTTTTTCGAAAAGAGAACTTTAAAAACTTCAGCCGAAAGAGAGATGTACCCAATTTATCTCAAAAATAGTTTGAGCTGGCACATCCATGGTACTTAATGGACCACATTGAAATCGGTATAGATCGATGTGTTTTTTTAGGGTGCACACCGAAATCGGATGCGCGTTAATGGCATATGGAGTTTTCGGAAATTATTCGCGTTTTACGATTTTTTGGGTACTTCAATGCAACGTGTGACACATCTTAGCCGTCAAATGAAATTTCGCAAAATATACATGGATTGGAAGATAAGCTTCAGTACTTCCTGGAAACCGCATGCGCATCAAGTGATTTTGAGAATTACGCGATTTAGACTCAATTTATCTCAAAAATAGTTTGAGCTGGCACATCCATGGTTCTTAATGGACCACATTGAAATCGGTATTGATCGATGTATTTTTTTAGGGTGCACACCGAAATCGGATGCGCGTTAATGGCATATGGAGTTTTCGGAAATTATTCGCGTTTTACGATTTTTTAGGTACTTCAAAGCAACGTGTGGCACATCTTAGCCGTCAAGTGAAATTTCGCAAAATATACATGAAATGGAAGATAAACTTCAGTACATCCTGGAAACCGCATGCGCATCAAATGATTTTGAGAATTACGCGATTTACACGCAATTTAAAATGTATATTTCATAATATTATTTTATTTTAAGATTTATTCCTATTTATAGAATACTAAGATTTATCGGAAGGGTCTTGCTATAATCCGCAAGGTGTATATTTATACACAAAAAGTTATTATTATAATATATGTGTAAATTTTTCGGCGAAATTCGGGTAAAATAGCAGAATAACCCCAACATTTTTTTCTGAAATTTCATGTATACAATTAAAAAAATAAATATGATGACATTATTTTTTCGAACCAAAAACAAATATTTTTCCTCAATATCTTGTTTTGTTGCCGCTGTGATTTAGAAACCGCTACACGGACTTGGGTGATTTTGATATCATTTGATTCATCATGGTGTTTAGATTATGTAGATATTTTTAAATTGATTTGTAGATGTGTGTATGTCATTAATATAATGAAAATATTGATGTAATCTGCTATATTTTTATTATTTTTCTCATATTTCGCGAAGATGTGCAACTTTATCGTGATTATTATAATATATTCATATTCTTATTTTACGGAGGAAGATATATATCAGCGTTTTTGGTCAATATAATAAACGGCGTAATTTTAAGATTTTTTTCTTATGCCCAAAATTAAAACCTCGATAACTTTTGCGCGCATCAACCAAAAATTTGATCGCGAACGGTTTCGGAGTCAGAACATTTTTCTCTATATGTGTACCAAAAATCATTGATGTGCCACAAAAACAAAAAAGCTGATTTTTTGAAAATGGAATATTAAAAAATTGGCAATATTGCCCATATATAAATATATCTTAAAAAAATAAATAAAAACCAGTAAGAAAGTTCAAAAGTCGGACGGGGTCAACTATATGATGCCCTTCACTTCTTTGGGTACATACAAGAGATGCTCGTATGTGCAATATCCTTTAGACGGATTACACATAGCATCTTTGGGGGACAATTGAAATGAAATCGGACGAAATTAACGATGTGAAGTACATAGATATTTGAACTAAATTAGAAAAACAACCCATACACATACCACTCGAAAATTTATGAAAAATTGAATGCCAATGCCGAACGCAGACATGGTTCTAAATACTTCTGAACGGAGAAGGCTGTCGAATTCGGCTTTATAGCCGACGAAAAAGTGGTGTCTGTCGATGTGTTTTTTTTTTGGTCTTTTCCAGGATTGGACGCAGAGTGAAAATCTGGTCAATGGTGGATTTGTCAGGCCTGAAGCCGCATTGATATGGTCCAATAATGTCAATAGCATTTTGTATGCAATGGAAAGAATAGTTGGTACATATCGCCTTGCATCCTTTTTTTGTGCACGGCAGACAGGATGCTGAGGTTCAAATCATTGGACATGCATTCCTCTCGCCAAATTGTACAAATGAGCTGGTGAATGCTCCTGACCAGCATCTGACCACCGGTCTTGAATAGTTCGGTTGGTAATACATCGGCACTTGCTGCTTTATTGTTCTTCAGCCGATTAATTGCTACTCTGACTTCATCTTGGCTAGGTGGTATACACTCTATACCATCATATATTATTGGTTCTGGGGTATCTTTTGCACCGCCACTATTTGATACCTGTAGCTTTTTAAAATGCTCCTTTCAGATCCTTAAAACGCTATATGTATCTGTCTCCAGGGCTCCATATTAATATCTACAAAAGGAAGTGCCTGCACCAAAGCCTTCGGTTTGGTTTTTTACTTGTTGGTAAAGTTTTCGGACTTCATTCTGACTCCTGTACATCTCGATTTGCTCTCGCTCACGTTATTCTTGTTCTTTCTTCTTTTTTTCTGAAAATACGTTTCTCCTCTCTCATTTTCTCCCGATAATTCTCTCTCGCATTACGTGTTGGTACTGTCTGCAGGGTTGCCCTGTACGCTGCGTTTTCGCCTCAGTAGCATTATGAGACTCATGATCGTACAACGGGTTTCTTGATAGTGGTTTTTGGTACCCAAATGTTGTTTTCGCTGCTGTTTGTAGGGAGTGGGCAATTCTTTGCAATTGTGCTGCTATATTGTTATTGGGACAAGCAGTTCTACTATCTGTTGTGTTTGCAGTTTTTCGATGTTGAGTTTCCCTGTTACATAACCTTTGCTGCTACATTAGGACGAGTGCGAACCTTGGCAGCTACAAGGTAATGGTCCGAAATGATACTGTCTGCAGGGTTGCCCTATACGGGTTTTTTGATGGTGGTTTTTGGTACCCAAGTGGTGCTTTTGCTACCGTTTGTAGGAAGTGGGCAACTCTTTGCCATTGTGTTTCTATATTGTTATCAGGACAAGAAGTGCTTTCATCAAGCAAGTGGTAAGTTGAGCGGAGTAGACTTCTGCTATCTGCTGTGATGCAGCTTTTCGGCGTGGAGTTTCCGTGTTACATTAGATCGCTCCTTTGCTGCTACATTAAGACGGGTGCAAACCTTGGTTGTCACAAGGTAATGGCCCAATTCGATATTCGCCTCTTGTATCGATCGAACATCTAAAAAACGAATTTCTCAGTTATGAAAAGAGGCAAAAATCAGCACAGGTCTTTCTTCGGCCAAAAAAAAAGATATCACCAGAACGTTTCCATTGGGTTGATTTGGTTTCAAAGTCATAGTCATACAGCCACGATTCGTTACTAGTTTTGACCTTTTTGAAGTAAAGAAAAAACATTTAAGAAAATAATGTAACACTATGATCAACAGCTCCTGAGCGATGTCTATGCAAGGTTGGTTTTCTCAGAAAAAATATAAAAAAACAATTGAGGAACGACCATCGCTGTTTTGTTTGCTTGAGCCATATGTCAATATCATCACCAACAGAATATCAAAATTCTGGGCATACAAATACAAATTGTATTTTCTAATGCAATTTTATTATGGACACATTTTTATTTAGCAAATCTTAAATATGTTCGTATTTTAATAAGATTCCTTAAGGAAACACAATAAAAATTTATATTCCCTAACCAACACATTACGCCTGTGTATATCAAGACGGCAGGAAATCAAATGAAAACCTTTTAAAAAATAAAGACATTACTCTATGCCAAGATATAACAAAGTTAGGCTAACGTTGTAGCCGTTGTTGTTATCCTTACATTATGCCTTAAGGAGTTTCTTTTGCTGAACTTAGATTGAGGCTAATAGTGTGATAGGAATATTTTGTATTGCTACAAACCAACTGGGTGCAGGAGGCATTTCGACAACTATCGTTGTTGTTGTTGCGAGTAGCTATGGGTTGTTATTGTTGGCTATTAGCGGCTTAAAGTTTACTGATGTTGCACGACTTTGCATGTTAAAAATAAATTTAAATTGTTACTGTATGCAGCAACAAACTAACCAAGTCGCCCGCCAGTCCTCCAGTCAAACATCGAAACGACAAACTAACTAAGGATAATGTGTAAATACTCACACCAACGGCCACATAAAACACAGTTGAAAATAACAACATTAAAGTGTACACCAGGAAACAAAAGCCAACAAATGAAGAACTTCAAGTCCTTTCTTACCGCACAAGTAATCCATTCTGCCCGACCGACCGACCGTCCGTCCGTCAGTCATTCATGATGAGCTGAGGGGTGTGTGTACATGTGTGTATGTGTGAGTATAGGGTAGATGAATGATGATCGCCATCCGAAGGAAAACAAAACAACAGTATAAAGTAGCAGAGTCAAGTAAACTCTGCTAAAAGAAAAATACAAAACGAAAAGGTCAAAAAGTCAGTGTTGAAGCTTACATTTACTTAGTAGTACCTATGCACGGTGTACATAGAAAAGAACAAATGTAATATTTCAACTTTTAGTGGCAGGATTTTAGAGGCTATCTAATTGGAAGGCCTCTTGCTACCTTCCCTTGGCTTGGGAAATAAGGAATAAAAGTGTCGGTGATAAAGTTTGCTAATGTAAAGGAATGTTCCAAATACGAGGTTTTGGTATTTATATTTCTGGCCTAATAATAATGAAACTGTGAATATTTATCTTAATATTTGTTTTTACTGTCTGCCTGGCATGTCAATTTTGAAGATGGGCTATATTGGTCACATAATGGGGGAACCCCCCCCCAATTTTCGATATTTTGGGGTCGGGCTCATACTTTTTTTTAATTGCTCATCTGGTTACAACAACTCGAAATAGTTGTTGATTTCCAGGCTCTATATTGATTCGTCTGTCTGTTGAAATCAGATAGACGAAGATGGAGCTGTGAAATTTTGCACACCCATTTCTACTAGTATAGCAAATGAGATATGTCTCGTTCATGTTTGTATAGCTCCCATATTTTTGACATATTTCTCAACCGAATTAACAGGAATTTGGTATTCGGAGATCTCATAGTACATCGAATCTTATCTCTTAAAAACAATTAAAAATGTTGGTCCCCAATTTTGGGTAGTCTCATATAACAGTACAACCTAAATGTATGTATTTTGTGGAATTTTAGACGTTTTCCGACTAAATTGGTTGTAATTTTACATTTTGGTTTCTCATTGGGTAGAATACCTCCCTATGAAAACTTCGATTTGTACGAAATTTGGCACAGCGTAATGAATTAGGTCTAGAATGATGTGTTTTAAGTTTCGTGAAAATCGGTTCAGATTTAGATATAGCTCCCATATATAGTTTGGTCTGATTTTACGTATATGGTGCACCAAAGTCCCTATATATCATTCGATTTGCACGAAATTTGGCAGTGCATTCTGTATTAAGTGCAGAATGATGTATGCTGAGTTTGGTGAAAATCGGATCAGATTTATATATAGCTCCGATATATATTCTTGTCCGATTTAATGTAAGTGGAGCACCAAAGTCTCTATATATCTTACGATTAGCACGGAATTTGCCACAGAGTACTAAATTGAGTCTAGAATGATGTATGATAAGTTTCGGGAAGATCGGTTCAGATTTAGAATTAGCTCCGATATATATTTTTGTCCGATTTAATGCAAATGGTGCACCAAAGTCACTATATATCTTTCGATTTGCATGCAATTTGGCACAGTGAATTAGGTATAAAATGATAACAATATATATGGAAGCTATATCTAACTCCTATATATATATATATATATATATATTCGTCCGATTTTATGTAAATGGTGCACCAAAGTCCCTATATATCTTTCGATTTGCACGAAATCTGGCCGAGTTCAGAGTTAGATATAGCTCACACATATATTTTCGTCCTATTAAATGTAAACGGTGTACCAAAGTCCCTTAATAACTTTCGGTTTGCACGAAATTTGGCACAGCGTAATGAATTAGGTTATGTGTGTTATATTTCCTGAAATCGTTGAAATCGGTTCATATTTTGATATAGCTTCTATATCTGACCAAATGAAAAACATAGTATAGGTTGCAGAATGACATGTTTACGGATCCAATTTCATTTTGCTGGTCCTTTAAAAATGCGACGTCTGTTGAATATACCCAAAGTGGTGAAGGGTATCATATAATCGTCCCCGTCCGACTTTACTGCTTTCCTTACTGGTTGTCCATGTTTTGGGTTAGACACCAGAATATGTTCGACATGATTCCATATTTTAGTTTAGATCTAATGTAACGGGACCAAAATTTTTTGTATTTTTAGCATTCCTAGCTCTTGCATAATGAAAAACATTTTGCAGAAAAAGTTCGATCTAGGTCCAACATTTGATTAAGCCTCTATGTCAAGGTTCCGCGTCGTTTTCGATATTTTGTATAAATAAAATCCATAAATTACCGATGTTCCTAGTTTTTGATGGACGGAGACAAACCACTTTTGATATTTCGAAAACTATAGTCGCATTTCTCCACCGAAGTGTCTGTAATTCGGTGTTCCGGATTCCTGATAAACAAAAATCGATTTCTTAGCCAATTTTCAACATATGACTCCCTTAAAAAGGCCTAGCTTCATTTTCGGTGCGGTAGAATTCCAAAGTCAGTTTTCAGTTTAATAATAATTTTTTTGAGATTTTGGATGTGAAAAATGCATTATGGAGATGAAAGCCCATGGAGAGTATATCATGAATCCACAGGAGTAGGCCATTTTATGTTGGTAATTCCAATGTTAATGAAGACAATATTTATATCTCTGTCTGCGACTATTGCAGGTTTTTTTTTGAGACGTCGTGTCTTCAGTTAAATCGAATAAGAAATATTTTGGTAAAATATATCCTTCTTATATCCAAAGTTCTCGTGTGTCATTTCATTTTTATTTTCTAGAAACGTAATGTAAATAGCAGAAGACGAGATTTTACCTGCAAATATTCGCTCATAAAATTTTGGATATACTCTCCAAAGTCAAGATATGGATATTTGCATGTTTTCATCATCATTAACTTTTATTGGATTCTGTTATAGCGATTTCTTCCTTCTGGTTTCTTGATATTCTATGCAAGGACTTGCATCCCCATAAGGAAGTGAAATTCTCATAAGGAAATGAAATGCCAAATAAGAACTTTTTCGATTGGAAAATGCGCCTAAACCCTTTAAAATATTGAAAAATTAACGGGGCTTTTTTATATGGAGGCTATCTCAAAACCCCGAAATAAGTGCCTTTTTTGGTTGGAAAATGCACCTAAAACATTTAAAAAATCGAACAAGTGGAGGAACTTTTTATGAGGGCTTTGTCTTTCTACTTAGATCCTCCAAACCCAGTCTCCAAAGACCTGTCATGCAAAATTAGAACCATTTCAGTTTGAATACCCTCAATCAAATGGTTAATGAGGCTAGTAGATATTCCTTAGTATCGGACGAGTTGAAGTCAATGTAGAAACAGAGGGAGTAGAATGTGAGCATCCAAATGTTGACTTGTTGAAGATTTGAGAAACATTAGATACATTTAAATTTTCAGAATATTTTGTGTCTTGTATTCGCATTATTTAAATTTGCTAGAAATATTAGAAAACCAGAGAGCGAAGCAGTATATTCGGACGGGGCCGACCATACGATACCCTACACAACATCCAAGAAAATCTAACTTTCTGTGGTCCTATATTCTGAGATTGGGCAATATTTCGCGATATTTGCACACTTTTGACTGGTCAACAAATATTACTAATAATCAGTAAAGTCCCTCTAATTATTTGTCCAGATTCTCTTCGCCGTGGGTTGTGTTGTGATGTTCGGCTATCGACTCGAAAATTACAAATAATTAAGTTTTCGTTCAACTTCATCCGAAAAATAATTATCTGATCATCACCTAACATTTTAGGCGTTGTCCTTGACCATAACTGGAACCTCATGGTACATTTCAAAGCGATCAGCGCTATATTTCCGCCCTCCAGTGTGGTAATAGGTTACTAAATAATATATGAATACGTAAGCATATTTGTGTGTATGTGAATATTTAAGTGTAACTCCCGCATCCGAGTACCTACGACAATAAAATTGGTATCAATTTAAAGGTCAACCACTCCTCTTGGATATACTATCAACTTCTCGGGTCTTTGTCCTCCAGTGGTAAATATATACGCTATAGAATACAATTTTTTTCATTTTTTACACAAAAGTTAGGGTCCTATTGACCCGCTAAATATTGATTGATCTTCATCAAAACAGGCATGCTTATTCTTTAGCCCGATCCCCTTCTCCATGCAAAAATTCGCGGTGTTTGGGCCATAATTGCGGCCTCTGGAGCGACCAGAAAAACCGACAAAAATAATGTTTTTGGTCCATTTCATCCCCTAAATATAAACCGATCTTTTCCAAAAACAATAGGGGTCTGCATTGGCCAGAACCCATCCTACATGCAAAATTTCGTCAAGATTGGTCCATAACTGTGGCCTTCATCGTATTTACTAATTATAATGGACAGACAGGACGGACACACATGTCTAGATCGACTCAGCTAGTCGAGATATGACGATCGGTATACTTAAAGGTGGGTCTAGGACCAATATTTCGCGGCGTTACAAACTTTTGGGGCTGCACAAAGCTATAATACCCTGACAACATAGTTGTGTAAGGTATAAAAATCGGACATTTCCACACACAGACCTGCTCCGATCGGCTCACAACCGGTTAATCCAAGTCGCCGATAACAGCCTCGGCAGCCGATTTTTTGCGTCTTAAGTTAGCTTAATATCAGCCGCCGTCCGTCAGTCCATGTTAAATTGTAAGAAAATACAGAACGCATTTATGATCATTTACGATTGTCCATAACATAAAATGCAAAACCACTTTCCGATTTTGTTCATTTCGATTTGGTTCAAATTAAAGGCCCTTTTGTAGAACTGCACCTTCCCATGGCAACCTATCTACAACAATGCAACTGTAAAAAATTATACAAATAAACAAATAGAAGTGTAGTATTTAAATGCAAATGGTTACCATTTGTTTAGTTTATGGTGAAGGTATCTCGCAATTAAATCAAACTACTACCACTGCGACTGGTGGCAGTGGTGGTGCTACTGCTACTGTTGTTGATGTTCCTGCTACTGGTTCCCGTCGACGGTAGTAAAATTAAATGACTTCTTACAACTTCAACAAAACAATTCAATGTTCGCATACATGTCTTTATCTGAGTCGTGTGTATTCATGTATGAAAGAGTGTGCGTGTATTTTTGGTATATTGTATAGACATACTATATTGTAGATAGAATTAGCAAATGTATTCACCTTTATAAACAATGTAATAAAAATTATAAGTGCTATAAATTAAAATAGCAAACAATTATGGGGTTAAATGAAAAATTTAATATAACGTTTATTTTAAAAACAAACATCAGTGTTGTTTTTAAAATGTGGTTTTTTAAAATGTATCTTAAAAATCACATTTAAAAAACATATAAATATATGCTCTTTAATCAATCACCACTGTTCAGTTATGCCGCTACCACAACATTAGAAATGTTAGCAAGTAAATATGCATGTATGTATGCAGCTAGAGTTTGTATAGGTCTATGTTTTATTTCATAGCATTTTACAAAGATTTACAATGTACTTCTGCTCAGGGGAGTTACACAAAATATGTTTCGCCACACCCACTGCTCGATGAGGAAATATAACATAATTAAATGGAATGGTGGAACGAGCACAAATGAACGCAAGGCACACAAAGAAAAGTGCACACATTTTTTTTCTGTATTTCAAATGTTTTCCACGTTGATGTTGTTACTAGAATATGTGTAGACATAGTCAATAAGGGAACCACGTGTAGAGGTTAAACAAGTATGTAATAATGTTGTACAGGTAGTAGAACTTCATTAAAGAAATGCTATTTAAATATTCTCCCTAGCAAGGGTATAGTATTTAAAATGAAATTAAATTTTAATATATTAGGAATAGGTGTTGGTTGATATCTCAATTAAAAAAAGGGCCAACAACCAGTTTGGACTTTTCCGATAGTTCATCCACATGTTCAAAATATATTTATCTTATTCAAGGATTATCATAAGTATCAATGTATCTCGTTATATACTGAATTACTGTAGCATAGATCCGCTGGGATGATACCTCGTATATTTCATAACCCTTGGAACATAATCGTATACATATCGGACAATCGAGATTACGAGAAAAAGAAGTCAATATTGGCAGATACCCAAGGAAAAGTAACGAGAAAGCAGAAAACGCCATAATGGACTCTCAACAAAATCATGTGTTGTAAAGGGTTATGATTACAGACATCCAAATAAACCTTCATTCTATATTTGGATATAGGTTAAAACAATTGGTAAGGAAATTATGCGGTCCCATTATTAAGATATTAAAACCAATGGACCTACATGGAAAATTTTCTCAAACCTAGTAAAGTAAAATTGGGGACGTTGGGGATGATAGATATCAAACAACGGCTCTGATTGGCTTTAACATGGCGAAAAAGAAAACAAAACCCCTCAATGTTGATGACCCCCGCAAACGTATAAATGACCACGATCTGCGAATCTGCACTTGGAATGTGTGTACATTGCACAGAACAGGCGCAGTTTTCGCTTTGGCGGATGTATCGATGGATTACCAGCCGAACTATTCTAGACTGTTGGTCAGATGCTGCACAGGAGCATGCACCAGTTGATTAGTACAATTTGGTCCCTGTGTCCCGTGCATAAAAAAATGAGACAAGAGGATATGTGCCAACTATAGAGGAATAAGTCTCCTTCTCATCGCATATCAAGTGGTATCTAGGTTGCTGTGTGAACGCCTAAAGCCAATGGTCAATTACATTATTGAACCATACCAATGCGGCTTCAGACCTGGCAAATCCAACATTGACCAGATTTATAATCTGCGCCAGATAATGGAAAAACCCACGAAAAACACATAGAAACATTTTGCTTTTTCGCATTCGACATCCCTATCCGTTTAGATCCCTGTCCGTAAAGCCATGTCTGAGTTTGGCATTCCTGCAAAATTAATACGGCTATACATAATAACTTAAACAAGGTGAGCAGGTAAAGTCGGAAAGAACCTCTTGGAGCCCTTCAATATCGAACGAGGATTCAGACAATATAACAGTTTATCGTGTAACCTGTTTAACTTCCTGCTGGAAACGGTCATACGAGATGCAAATGTGAACATAAATGGCACCCTGTACACCAAACAACACATGTTACTCGCCTAAGACGACGACATCGACATAATGTGTCGAAAATTGGAGTGGTAATAGCCACCTTTAAACGAATTTAGAAGTGTTTGCCAATGTTGGACTGGCAGAAAATGTCGAGAAGACAAGCTGATGGTATCAATGCGCAAGACGTCCAGTAGAATGGGCCAAATGTGGAACTTGAAAACTGCAGCTTCGAGGTAGTGAACGATTTTATATATCGCCATAAAAAAAAACTAATAACATCAGCTTTGAAATCCGGAAGTGAATAGTGTTGGCCAACAGATGCTACCATGGTCTGAGTAAGAAACTCATACTAAACAAGACGCTGATACTACCGATGCTGCTGGATGGATTTGAAGCATGGGTACTGGTGCAAGCATATGATACAGCTCTTGGAGTGTTTGAAAGAAAAATGTTTGTGTGTCTCTTTCTTTCTAGGTCATCATGGCAATGCCCAGCAGCAGTACTGCAAAACGCAAAAAAGCAGGTGATTTCGTGGAGCTTGAGCAATCACTTGTCGTATGGTTTCGCCAAAGCCGTCAAAAGCGAATACGTTTGCCACTCCCTATATTCATTAGTAAATAGAAACCTCGGTAATTTGTATTTTTTTATTTCCCCCGCTAATTCGTATAAAACGGCCGGTCCTTTGACATTATGAATTATCGCGATTTTACTGTATTTTATTTCACAATTCGTATAACACGGTCGGTCCCTTGACATTACGGATTATAAGGCTGTTACCGTTTTTTATTTTACCAATATTTTGAAATGCCAAATTACAGTCACTTCGGCGGGAAATAGCGGTAAAAAAGTTCAGTAAATTGGTGGGGTCAGTTTAAGGGCAATGATTGAAGCCATGAAAATAAACCTATATGTGGGACGCCAGCAAATGTTCTGCTATAGGTTAGGAGACAGGGTAAAGAATTTAAACATACTCAAGATGACCAATTTTTGGGAAATATTAATACACATGGACTACATTGAAGAAAATAGAAACCATATGTTTTATTCAAGAAGAATCTGAATTTCCAAATTAAATCCACTTCGCTGGGAAATTAGCGAAAATGGGGCGGATTCTTTATGTGCAGGCTATACCAAAATGTAGTCCTATATCGAACATTTTCTGCGTAGAAGTGTTCGCTATTCAAGAAAGCGGAATTCCAAATTACCTGGAGGAGAAAACTAGTCAAACATTTAAAATACGGAAAAATACCTGGACTTTTAATCAAAACAAGGACATCTATCGACATTTTTCAGCCACTTCGGCACATTGTAGACAGAACCTTCAACCAAGTATTTTGTTGACTTTTTCTGGGTCCAATATATAAGGATATATATATAAGGCCCACTCTAACCTTCATCTAGTCGTATTTTAAAATATTTAAAGTCAACCCTCCACCATGAAATGGACATTGAAAATACCGGTTTTACAGGAGTCATCGAAATACTATAATCTGGTATGTTAGGAGTTTCCTCTTAAAACATTTAAATTTACAACCTGATTCTATTCTCTTATGTTCTGTTTTGATTTGTTCCCCATGATTGTAGCCAATTACATGTGTTAATTATTTTCAGATCACATCTGTGGTTTTCGTTTACAAATAAAAGTAATGAGCCTGATTAATGTCTAATATGAATAAAATCCTTGGACTAGTTGTAATCACAACACATTCACCACAACCACATCGACAACATTCAACATTAAATGTAAACAGTTCCACCACTTCCGCCTCCATCTTCCTATGTAATTATTACTATACTATAAACATAACTGTAGATGAGTTGGATGGTTATTTTTATTTTATTATGTAAAATTAATTAATTACCTTATCAATATAATAATGGACTTGTGAACAAGGGTATGCCGAATAGCATTCATTAATTAACTTCTCGAAACTGTTGTTTGTTGAAGGAACATAATCAACGATTTGTCTGCTGGTAAGTTCATCAATTAATTGTTGATTTCAATAATAATAGTATTTAAGTATTGTTGTCATTGTATTATTATTAGAAATTAAGTGTTAAGTTGTCATTCGGAAAAAAATTAAAAATTAATAGAAGGGAATCTTGTTATCATAATAATAATGAAATCTGTATTTCTTAAAAATTCAGTAGAATTTACACCACAAGGTGGAGTGTATATTAAATTTGCTTGCAATTCCTTGAAATATTCACCTGAGACCCTAATTATTCTTAATCAGAATTAAAGTCTATGTCGTAAAGTCCATATCCGCCTGTCTGTTAAATACCGATAGAGTTCGCAATATAGAAGACAGAGCTTTGAAGCTTCCTCGGGGTAACCCCCAGAGAGCTATATCCACCACTTTTTCGTCATTTTTGGGGACGTCGGCCACTTTTTTCAGTCGAATTGGCTATAATTTTATATTTTTGTATATATGTATAAAATATCAGTCCACATTTTGTGTAGCTTCCATATAACGTACTTTAAGGTTTTATGCTCTTTGCTCTATAATTAAAAAAAATATATGTTTTCCGGAATTTTTCGATGTAGGTCCATCTTTTGACATAAATCCCATATAAAGAGAAACCCTACCCATTTTCGGAGCTCTGAAGTGGTTATAATTTCACATTCCGGATTCCCGGTGACTAAAAATGTTCTTTCCAAAAAATTCCAAAGTAGGTTCATGATTTACTCATCGATCGCATACAAATGAAAGTATAACCCGTGAGCGCAGTAGTATAATCGGACGGGGTCGACTTTACGATACCCTACACAACTACACTGACATATTTTCCAAATATTACCAATATTCAGTACACCCATTCTAATTACTTGCCCTTATTCCCTTCACCGTGGGTTGTATTGGGATGTTCGGCTTATAATTGTGGCCTATAGATAGACCCGAAACAAAAACACAAAAAAATAAGTTTTCGGTCCACTTCATTCTAAAATTATTATCTGATCATCACCGAATATTATAGGCGTTGTAGGTGACCATAACTGAAACCTCATGGAAAATTTCAAAGCGATCAGCGCTATTTTTCTGCCCTCTAATATTAATTGGTTACTAAATTTAACTAAGTTTAACTCCCACATCCGAATACATACGGCAATATAATTGTTATCAATTTAAAGGTCAACCACTCCTCTTGGATCAACTTCTCGGATCTATGTCCTCCAGGAGTAAATATATCCGCTATAGAATACATTTTTTAAATTTTTCACACAATAGTCAGGGTCCATTTAACCTGCAAAATATTGACCAATCTTTATCAAAACAGGCATGCTTATTCTTGGCCCTTACCCATGTAAAAATTCGATGTTTGAACGTAATTACGGCCTCTGGAGCGACTAGAAAAACAGAAAAAAATTAAGTATTTGGTCCATTCCATCCCCTAAATATTAACCGATCTTTAACACAGTGGGCAGAACTCATCCTACATGCAAATTTTCGTGAAGATTAGTTCACAACTGTGGCCTGTATCGTGTTTACAAATTTTAATGGACAGATGGACGGATCGACCCACATGTCTAGATCGACTCAGCTATTCGAGTCGATACTTAATATTTCTCGACGTTACAAACTCTTGGGGCTGCACAAAGCTATAATACCCTGACAACATAGTTGTTGTGTAGGGTATAAAAATAAAGAACCTATTAACTGACAATTTCATAGCCACCATATGAATTACTCGAATATTTTTTAAGAAATTTTGAATACACACCACATGGTGGATAGTATAAAAAAGTTCTGCCCGGCCGAACTTTACGACTTTTTGTTTTTTATACTGATGTGCTGACGCGTTTAAAATTGTAAAATCAAACGCATCCAGTGGAACATATGGGAATTTCAATTCGTCAATAAAATCAAACAACTATTGTTTTTAGTATTTATTGAGGAAATGAAATGAACCGAAAACTTTATTTTCGTTCGTTCTTACAGTCGCTCTTCGACCTGAACATCATGGAGAAAAGTGGAAATAACCAAAACTTTTGGGTGAGAAATTACATAATGTAGCCCAGAAGGACATAATCCGCCCACGTTTACAGTATTTCCAAGGAGAGTGGATGTTCTTTAAGTCATTTTCACATTTCACACATTTTTCACATTGATCGATCACAACAGGCATGCTTATTCTTTGACCCGATCCCCTTCTCCATTCAAAATTTCGCGATAATAGGGTCATAATTGTGGCCTCTAGGGCGACCAGAAAAGCAGACAAAAATAATAATAATAATAAATTTTGGTCCATTTCATCCCCTAAATATTACCCGATCTTTACCAAAAACAATAGGGGTCTTCATTGGTCAGAACCGGACCTACATGCAAAATTTCGTGAAGATTGTTTCATAAATGTGGCCTGTATTGTGTTTACAAATTATAATGGACAGACGCACGGACGAAGGGATGGAAATACATGTCGAGATTGACTCAGCTAGTCGAGATATGACAATCGGTATACTTAAAGGTGGGTCTAGGACCAATATTTTGCGGGTTGCAAACTCATGGGGCTGCTATAATACACTTACAACATAGTTGTGTAGGGTATAAAAACTCGTCATATGACGTCATTTCATTCTGGGTTTTTGGAATACTCACCAAGGGATTACATTCCCATAGTGTAGGGTAAGAAACGATAAATATACCAAAAATTAAACGTGATGGGTTCTGTGTCAAAACGTGGACATATATTGAACAACAACCCGGAATGCCAATTTACAGCCACTTCTGTTGAAAAATTCAGTTAAAACCTTCAAAATGGTTGGAGCGGTACCGCCCTATTTCAAATGGAATAACAAATTTCACTCCACTCCAAAGGATTTAAAAAATATGACTACCCTAATCCATATTAACGCTTGCACACTAGTACTACAGAACAAAAAAAAAAAAAGCCCAACATGTCAAACCAACAAAAAATTCCCACATACACAACCAGAGATTTTTGCTGTTTAAATCCCGCGGGTTCATTTAAAATGGATCAGCAGCACATTGTTTAAGCCGTTTTCATTTGGCAAAGAGCACATGTCAAATATCGTGTCATAATGGGGATTTGTTATTCTGTCAATTTCTTTTGGCGGTGCAAAATGAAATAAACCATTAAAAAATTCTGCATGGACGTATGTATGTGTGTGTGTGTGTGCTGGTATGTCGATCCCGTTTTATGGGTGTATAATTAAAACGATGTTAAACATTCATGCTCTTTAATTTGCAATTAATTTATAGTCGTTATTTATGTGTTTTGTTAGCCATTATTGTTGATGTTCTCATTTTTGCTGCTGCTGCTGCTGTTGTCGCTTTTGTCGTTTGTTGTTGCTGCTGCTGTTGTTGTTGTTGCCTCTGACTATTGTTATTATTTACATTAATTTAATGGCGGGGTATAATTTAAACAAATACACAAACACAGAGAGTCTAAAAATGTTCGTCTATATGTACGGTCAGACATTTACACTTGTATAAATGACAAAATTGTCATTCCATAGAATGTCAAATGCTTTGACATTAAGGATTGCAATTTGTTTTAATGAATAGGGGAGACTGGGGCACCTTCGGCATCGGGGCACCTTCGGCAATCGCGTTTTCGATATGAAGCTCTCACCGTACATCACTAGTTTCGATATATAGGTATCGAATATCGAAATAAATAACTGACACAAAGTTTGAATTTTCTAGCTAATAAGCTTATTTAGATACATGGGTTTTTGTATTTGTATAGATATTTCTGTAATATTTCAATTCCATTTCGTAAGTATTTCGTGTATAAAACTTTTTAAATTTGTAAGACAATATTATTAAAAAGTGGTTAACTACGATGTGTATTATTATAGAAATATTTAAAAATATAATGTTTTTACAAAACTGATCGAAAAAAATGAAAAAAACTGCAAAAAGTACATTCGGGGTACATTCGGCATCTTAAAGTGGGGCACATTCGGCCATATACAGATAGTGCAATATTATTTCCTTAAAATGTTTTTGAGTTTGGCTTTAAAAATAATCCTTTAATATGGTTCGAAATTACATATATAAGACTAAACGTGCTTGTATTAACAAAAATGCGATAGAAAACCCCTATTTCTGATGGTGTGTGCGACTTTGAGATTTCAACGTCCGCCGTTAGAAAATATAGCCCTATAATTCAAACTATGTGTGGCTTATTTAAACCAAATAGAGCCTTTAGAGGATCAGAATTTCAACCAGACTGATAGCGATGACAATTACCCGGCTATAACTATGGTGCCGAATGTGCCCCATCAAATGCCGAAGCTACCCCGGGTTGGGGCACATTCGGCGAATTTGACTTTTTTTACAAAACTGTAAAATTTTTTAACTAATACTATTTTTTTATATCTTTTTGGTACTATTTTTTATAATTAAGTGTCAGAGGACAATAATCAGCCATAAAGTTGTTATATATGTTGAATAAGTCCTGAGATATAGAGCTCTAAAAAAAAAGTGCCGAAGGTGCCCCAGTCTCCCCTATTGATTTCATTCGAATGAAATGAATTCCGTTAATGGTATTGAATGTTGATACATACCCATAGCTGAAAAGAGAAATGTTGAGTAGTTGTTAGATGATTAATTCAAATTAATTTTCCTTATTAATTAATGAATGAAATGAAAAATAGTCGCGATATCCATTTCGGATATTCAACGAATTAAATAAAATTAGCGATTGTTTGACTTTAATAATTTAAATCGCTGAAGAGTGCTGAAGAGTCAAAATCAATATTTCGAGTCACTTGAAAATATACCACAAGTCGACAAAATACATAACGCGTTCAAACAATTGGTTCTAGTTAAAAATGTGTCATGATGACATGAGCACACAAAATTACAATTACATAGTGACACAAAATCAAATACTTAAAGTAAAAATTCTCCATTGGTCAAATTATTGATTTATAGCGTTATAAAAAAATAATAAAATTAGTGCTAAGAGTAGTATAGTCGGACGGGGCCGACCATATGATACCAGCGTTCAAAGTGTTCAGAGATATATTTCCGCCCTCTAATATATGAATACGTAAGTACTTGTAAATATTTAAGTATAACTCCCACATCCGAGTACATAGGACAATTTAAAGGTCAACCACTCCTCTTGGATACACTATCAATTGTTTGGACCATGTCCTTCAGGGGTAAATATATAAGCTACAAAATAAAATTTCTTGTCATTTTCACACAAAAGTCAGGGTCCATTTGACCCCCTTAATATTGACCGATCTTTATCAAAACAGGCATGTTTATTATATGGTCGGACCCCTTTCTCTGTGTGAAATTTCGCAAGGTTTGGACCATAATTCGGCCTCTGGAGCGACCAGAAAAAGCAGATAAAAATAAAGTTTTTGGTCCATTTCATCCCCTAAATATTAACCAATCTTTACAAAAACAATAAGATAATGGATAGACGTACGGACACACATGTCTAGATCGACTCAGCTAGTCGAGATATGACAATCGGTGTACTTAAAGGTAGGTCTAGGATCAAAGGTAGGTCTAGGATCGAGGCGTTACAAACTCTTGAGGCTGCACAAAGCTATAATACCCTGAAACATTAACTAAATACCAACGAGTAAAAACCAAACCGAAGGCTTTGGTTCAGACACATCCTCCTGTAGAGATGAAGAAAGAAACCTGGTGACAGATACATACATCGTGTTGAGAATCTGGAAGGAGCCCTTTGAAAAACTTCTGGTATGAAATAGTGGCGGTGAAGAAGATACCCCCGAACCAATAATAGATGACGGTACAGAGTGTATACCACCTAGCCAAGATGAGGTCAGAATGACAATCAATCGGCTGAAGAGTAATAAAGCAGCAGGTATCGATGGGCCGAACTATTGAAGACTGGTGATCAGATGCTGTTAAGGAGCATGCACCAGCTGCTTATTTGGCTAGAGGATTGCATGCTCAATGATTGGAACCTCTGCATCCTGGGTCCCGTTCACAAAAAATGTGACAAGACGATATGTGCCGACAATAGAGGAATAAGTCTTCTTCCCATCGCATATAAAATGAAAAACTGAAGCCAATGGTCAATGACATTATTGGACCATACCAAAGAGACTTCAGACATGACAAATTCATCATTGACCAGAAATTCACTCTGCACCAAATCTTGGAAAATATCCACGAAAAACACATTCTACCTATTCGTCGACTATAAAGCCGCATTCGACAGCCCTGTCCGTTCAGAGGAATTTAAAGCCATGTCTGCATTTGGCATTCCTGCAAAATTAATACGGCTATGCAGGATAACTTTAAATGGCACCAGGTCAGCAGTTAAAATCGGAAAGGACCTATCGGAGCCCATCAATGCCAAACGAGGATTCAGAAAAGGTGACAGTTTGTCGAGTGATCTTTTTAACATCCTGCTGGAAAAGGTAATACGAGACGCAAAGCTGAACAGAAACTGAAACTCTGTACACCAAACAACACATGTTACTCGCCTACGCCGATGATATCGACACAATGGGTCGAACATTGCGAGCGGCTAGAAGGTGACAGTTTAACGTGTGATCTTTTTAACATACTGCTGGAAAATATCATACGAGATGCAAAGGTGAACAGAAATGGCGCTCCGTACACCAAACAACACATGTTACTAGCCTATGCCGATGACATCGATATAATGGGTCGAAGATTGCGAGCGGCAACAGCCACCTTTGAACAAATTGACAAATGGCGAGAATACCAAGCTGATGGTATCAACGCGCAAGACGTCCAGTAGACTCGGACCAACTGTAGAACTTGACAACTACAGCTTCGAGGTAGTCAAAGATTTTATATACCTTGGTACCGCCATAATTAAAACTAATGACATCAGTTTTGAAATTTGCTGTTATATGGATCTGAAGCATGGGTACTTGCGCAATCAGCTGAGGCAGCTCTCCGGAAGATCTATGGGCCGATCTGCGTCGATGGTGAATATCGTCGTCGAATGAACCACGAGCTTTGCAATTTATACTCGGATATCGACATTGTCAGTCGTATTGAGCTGCAGCGGCTACGGTGGCTATGCCATGTTATCCGAATGAATGAGAATGTTACAGCTCAAAAGGCATATCTAAGCGAGCCTACAGATGGTTCAAGCAGAAGGGGGAGTCCACGAATTAGATGGAAAGATCAAGTAGAAGACAACATCTCGGAACATGGTCTTTCAAGACCGACGCGCTTGGTCTTGGCAACAATCGTTCTGTAACAAGCCAGCTATGTAAGTAGTAAATAAACTAAATACGGCAACATGCGCTTTTTTGGTCTGCAAATATTCTACAAAAGTATTTCCTCTTCATACATTTCGTAAGCTTGCCACACTGAATCTAAAAAAACCAGTAAGGAAAGTAGTAAAGTCGGACGGGGCCGACTATATGATACCCTTCACCACTATGGGTATATTAAACAGGACTATTAGCATGAAATTTGATGAAATAAAATATGTGGTATTTATCTAAATGTGAATCTACCTAGATCAATCCATAAAGTATGCAAATCGACTTCAAACAAATATAAATAGGTCATCCGTTGGGCTATGTCTGTACTTCTAGAAAACGCAACTACGTTATTCTATGCTCAATTTTGTACGATGTGCAAAATTTGATGTCAATCTGACTAACATGAGGAGTTTGATGTCCAATTTACTTGAAATCGGGCGGAAATATATATTTGGAAGCTCTAACCAAATATTAAGCGATTTCAAACAAACTTGTCACAGGTTAGGTTATACTAATTTCAGAACGTTTTGTTCCTATTGGTTCTTTGGTGCGTCAATTACTTAAAATCAATCTATAATAAAAGGGAGCTATATCTAAATCTGGACCGATTTTCACAAAACAAGGCAGACATCACTCTAGGCTCAAGTCAGTACGTTATGCGAAATTTCGTGCAAATCGAAGGACATATAGGCACTTTGGTGCACCATTTACATGAAATCGGACGAAACAATCGGAAGATATATAGGGACTTTGGAGCACCATTTACAAGAAATCGGACGAAACTATATATGAGAGCTATATCTAAATCTGTACCGATTCTCACGAAACTTGGCAGACATCATTCTAGACCTAAATAATTAGGCTGTACCAAATTTCGTGCAAATCGGAAGATATATAGGGACTTTGGGCACCATTTACATAAAATCGGACGAAACTATATATGGGAGATATATCTACATCAGGACCGATTTTCATGAAACTTGGCAGACATCATTCTAGGCTAAATTAAGTACGTTATGCCAAATTTCGTGCAAATCGAAAGATATATAGAGACTTTGGTGCACCATTTACATGAAATCGGACGAAACTATATATGGGAGCTATATCTAAATTTCGACCGATTTTCTCGAAAGTTGGCAGACATCATTCTAGGCTCAATTCAGTACGTTATGCAAAATTTCGTGCAAATCGAAAGATGTATAGGGACTTTGGGGCACCATTTACATGAAATCGGACGAAACTATATATGGGAGCTATATCTAAATCTGGACCGATTTTCACGAAACTTGGCAGACATCATTCTAGGCTCAATTCAGTACGTTATGCCAAATTTCGTGCAAATAGAAAGATATATAGGGACTTTGGGGCACCATTTACATGAAATCGGACGAAACTATATATGGGAGCTATGTCTAAATTTGGACCGATTTTCTCGAAAGTTGGCAGACATCATTCTAGGCTCAATTCAGTACGTTATGCCAAATTTCGTGCAAATCCAAAGATATATAGGGACTTTGGGGCACCATTTACATGAAATCGGACGAAACTATATATGGGAGCTATATCTAAATCTGGACCGATTTTCACGAAACTTGGCAGACATCATTCTAGACCTAAATGATTAGGCTGTACCAAATTTCGTCCA